>NC_057808.1:528047164-528055315 GCF_018294505.1 Triticum aestivum | reverse complement strand
CGAACCGCCGCCGCCGCCGTTCGTCGCCGGAGCCGCCCCTCGCCGCCCCTCGCCCTCCCCGAACCTCGCCGCACCCCGCGCCCCCGCCGGAGCCCCGCCGGAGCCGTCCCGACGAGGTACGGCCTCGCCTCGTTTTTGCCCGTTTTTGTTAAAAAAACCTTCGTTTAAAAAAAAACCTAGATCGGTTTTTTTCGGTTTTATTATTTTGCGAGCGTTCACCGAACCGTCCGTTTTAACGAACGCGTTCGTCGGTTTTTCTCTGTTAACGAACGTCCGCTCTTTAGCCGTTCGTCCGTTTTTCTTTTTCGTCGGATTTTTCTGTGATTATCTCAGATTCGATTTCTGATCGAATCTTCGATTTTGTTTAACTTCTCGCTCGTTTATCGGAATCAGGCGATTCAAGCGCCTAGAGTTTCGTCTCGAAATTCTCTTTCCGTTTAACCTACTCAAACAAGTTTTGCTACAGTAAAATTTGACCTAGATCCATATTAGTAAACGAAGCTACTTTCTTTCGCCGTTTGACTTTCGTTGCTTCTTTCGAGTTGATTCTTTTTGCAAACCGGAGTTCTTAAGTTGAAATTTCTGGTTGGATCTTTCATTCGAGTTTTACCTGTGCATTAGATGAGTACTGATTGTATGCTTGTTTGTTTGCGATAGAGTACCCGGAGTGTGCCGCTTGTTACTTCGACTCGTTAGGTTTTGCGGATCATCAGCAAGGCAAGTAACACTTTGATCATACTTTTCATACCCAGTTTTATTGCATTAGATCTTTTCCTCAAACCATTGCATGATTAGGATCTAATTAAATTGTGGGTATTGGGAAGTAGTTGAGGTAGTACCTATTACCTGTTTTCTATTCAAACCCTTGGGAGTTACTTCTACGTTGCTATTATATTGCCATGCTATGCTCGTAGACGTGGATTGGGTTTGAGACATATTCATGACAGATGTGAGATGTTTATTAATGGTTCAACTTAAGGTGGCAACTAAAACTCACATCTGGGTGGATTGAGGCACCTGGAGAACCCAGTGTTGTCTGTATGTATAAGGACCGCCACCCAGGCTCAAAGGGATCATAAGATTATTCATGCTAGAAACTTCCGTGTGCAGCCACAAGCTATTATGGGCTCTAGCATAGTTGAGTAGGTTACAGGATCTCTTGAAGAGGTGGGCTAGCAGATGTAGGGGAAAGTAGGTGTACCGGTCCATCCAGAGTAAAGAGTGATTGTTTCTGAAAGACTGTGTCTCGGTCATCCGTTTGTCAAACATCATGAAGTGCGAGAATCAAGCGGAGGCGATCGAGTCTTGTGGGGAAAAGTGCGCAAACCTCTGCAGAGTGTACAAACTAATCATGGTTAGCCGTGTCCCCGGTTATGGACAACTTGAGTATCTAGTACCTGGATTATCATTTGAATCTCATCACTATGTTACTTTTAATTAATTTTGTTGGGTTAATGATGACACCTAATTGGGATTGAGTTGGAGGTACCTTCTCAATGTTTCACAACCACCATGATAGTTAAATAAAATTTATTCCTTTGAAGTAGGATAAAATTGGCTTTTCGCAAAACTGTAACCTTAGAGCTTTCCACCAGCCATATATGCATGTAGTATAGCATTATTAATGTTCATTACTCTCTATGTGCTACTTTGCCAGCATATTCTATGTGCTGACCCGTTTTCGGGCTGCAACGTTTCATGTTGCAGACTTTTCAGACGACGAGTAAGGTGCCTTAGGTCGTGGTCTTATACTCAGTGATGCCGCTGGAGTTGATGGACTCACTTATCTTCCAAGTCTTCCGCTGTTATCGTTGTTAGATGGCCCTAAGCCATGTTTATCATACTTAATATCTTCGGAGATATTCTATGTAATAAGTGTGTGATTGCTACTCTGTTATAAATCCTCCATTTGTACTGTGCGTGTCAGCATTACTGATCCAGGGATGACACTGGTGCACAGCAGCACAGGCCATTTGAGGTCTGGTCACTACAAAGTTGGTATCAGAGCACACGCTGACTGTAGGACACGACCACTAAGCTTAAACCCTAGAAAGCTTCTCTCTTCTCATTCCTGACCCCTCTCCACTTTCTACTCTTTTAGGAATGGCGAATGCAAGGAGCAAGTTCATGCAACCAGATGAAGACACGCCGTTTGGTCGACACTTGAAGGAAGTCACCAAGTACTTGAACATAGGAATACCAAGCATCACCGGAACCTACAACGCCACATTACCCGAAGAGGAGAGTTGGAAGATTCAAGTTCTCATTCTAGGAAGGACGTTTGTGCCAGTTACTGAACCCATAAGATTGGTTTTCGTAGCACCAACTTGGAGTTTAGGGAAGAGCATGGCCGCACACATCGCCATGGGACGCATTGGAGAAGTCTACCACCAGGAGCTTAAGGATACAATTTACCAAATTTGTGGACGCCGAGACGCGCAATGGGAGATGATCAGAACAAAGAAGGATGGATCAATTGCAGCTTTCATCCAGGAACAGAACCAACATATTCGTCACCAGGAGAAACAGATGTGCACGGACAAGGAAGAACTGAAGAAGGCATTAACGAAGATCAAGGAACTCCAAGAAGAACTCAAGGCTACATGCAAAGATTATTTGGAGGAAATCAACGCACTCGTAGGGAAGAATGACGACCTGGAGAAAAAGATTGGAGTATTCATGGGAAATCCAGTGCCAAAAGCAGAAGTCGACGAATGCACTTGTCCGGATAACTACATCATCATCGACGACACCGACTCAGAACCAAGTGAAGATGACTGGGTTGACGAAGCTGGAGCAGACATCATGGAGTCTTCAACGGATCAGAATTTCTAGTAGACCACCATATCAGTAGTAGTTTTCCCGCATTTAATAGTATAGTTCAAGCACTTTGTAACGCTAGCTAGATCGATTGTTTTGCCTTGTTTGAATTGATTGAGTGATATTGATTGCATTTTTCTCATGAGCATATGGGTAGTGTTTTCTCTCTAGACCTCATTCTATTCTTAACTCTCATCTTTTCTAAACCTATCAGATGCCTCCGAGACGCGACACCGGATTTGTTTTTCCGCCAGAGATCACCCAGTTGATTCAGCAACAGAATGCCCTGATGCAAGTGTTAGTGCAGAACCAAGGCATCAACAACAACAACAACCCACCGCCACCACCACCTATTGATCACTTAGCCCGTTTCTTAAGGCTAAACCCGCCGGTGTTTTCCAGTAGCACCGAGCCGATTGTTGCAGATGATTGGCTCCGCAAAGTTGGAAGGGAGTTGACCACTGCAGGATGCACAGATGCGGAAAGAGTGCGTTTTGCCACACATCAGCTAGATGGACCCGCAGCATCATGGTGGGAGAATTATACAGCCACGCACCCTATTGACACTGTCACATGGGACCAGTTTCAGCAAGCTTTCCGTACAGCACATGTTTCAGCAGGAGCTATGGCTATGAAGAAGCGTGAGTTTCGCAACCTACGCCAAGGAGGACGCACCGTAGGCCAGTATGTTGAGGAATTCAGTAAGTTAGCACGTTATGCACCAGATGACGTTGCTACAGATGCAGCCAAGCAGGAGAAGTTTTTGGAAGGACTGAATGATGAGCTGAGTATGCAGTTGATGGTAGCAACCTTCAACAACTACCAGGAGCTGGTAGATAGAGCTCTCATGATTGAAGGAAAGCAACAGCAGATTGAAAATCGCAAGAGGAAGTATGGACAAGGGAAGTACAATTCTGGAGCCCAACAGAAGCCACGATTTACCCCGAAGCCAGGAGGACAGTTTCAGCATACCCATGGAGGCGGTAGTTCGCACAACCATAATGGCTCCAAGAATGGTAATGGGAATGGAGGAGGCAACGGACAGAACCGCACCAACCCATCTACCCCAACCAAGAGGGATCTAAGTCACATTACTTGTTTCAAGTGCCAGAAGACTGGACACTATGCAACTGATTGTCCTGAAGCCCAAAATGGAAATGGCAATGGAAGCTCTGGGAAGAAGCCGAACCCGTTCAACAAAGGACATGTGAACCACGTGAGCGTGGAGGAGGTTGAAGCTCAGCCTGATGCAGTAATAGGTAAGTTTTTGGTTAAGTCATTTACTGCAACCGTTCTTTTCGATACTGGTGCATCGCATTCATACATATCAAGGGGATTTGTGAATAAGTTTAAGATGTCCACCAAAGTTCTCAGAACCCCTATGTTAGTAACCTCGCCAGGAGCAGAGTATATGGCCACCCAAGGATGTTTTCAGATACCACTGGCCATTGGTAGGCATGTTTTCCCCTCAGACCTCATTGTTTTGGAATCGCAAGGTTTGGATGTGATTTTGGGAATGGATTGGCTATCGTTGTATGGAGGAAACATCGATTGTGCCAGCAAGACGATTTTGCTTACCACCCCGGAAGGGGAAAAAGGATCAAGTATGTATCCCGGCATATGCCGAAGAGGACTCAAGTAAATTCCTTATCAGGAGTTGTACAGGAGGAAGTACCAGTGGTGAAGGATTATCCGGATGTATTTCCAGAAGAGTTGCCAGGCATGCCACCAGATAGAGACATTGAGTTCTTGATTGAACTTTTGCCAGGCACAGGGCCAATATCTAAGAGACCATACAGGATGCCCGCAAAGGATTTGGAGGAAATTAAGAATCAAATCAAGGAGTTACTGGATAAAGGCTATATTCGCCCAAGTTCGTCACCTTGGGGATCACCAGTACTTCTAGTGGAGAAGAAAGATGGATCGCTGATGATGGTTGTTGATTACCGAGGATTGAATGAAGTGACCATCAAAAACAAGTACCCACTGCCGATGATCAATGATTTGTTTGACCGCCTACAAGGAGCTAAAGTATTTTCCAAGATCGATCTACGATCAGGATACCATCAGTTAAAGATTCGAGAGCAGGATATACCAAAGACGACTTTTACCACCAGATATGGATTGTATGAGTATACCGTTATGTCATTTGGACTGACTAACGCACCTGCCTATTTCATGAACCTGATGAACAAAGTGTTTATGGAGTTTTTGGATAAGTTCGTCGTGGTGTTCATTGATGATATTTTAATGTTTTCCAAGGATGAAGAAGAGCATGAGGAGCATTTATGATTGGTACTTGAGAAGCTCAGAGAACATCAGTTATATGCCAAGTTCAGCAAATGTGAGTTTTGGCTGAAGGAAGTTGGATTCCTTGGACATGTTATTTCCGGAGAAGGAATAGCAGTAGACCCCGCCAAAGTTGACACAGTGACAAGTTGGGAAACACCCACGATAGTTGGAGAAATCCGGAGTTTTCTTGGACTTGCAGGATACTACCGGAGATTCATCGAGAATTTCTCAAAGATTGCTAAGCCCATGACTGAGCTATTAAAGAAGGACACGAAATTCAATTGGACTGAGGAATGTGAAGCTAGTTTCCAAGAGTTGAAGAAACGATTGGTTACATCACCAGTGTTGATTCTGCCAGATCAACGCAAGGATTATGAAGTTTATTGCGACGCTTCTCGTCGAGGACTTGGAGCAGTGCTTATGCAGGAAGGAAGAGTTGTGTCATATGCTTCACGACAACTTAAACCCCATGAGAAGAATTATGCTACGCATGATTTGGAATTAGCAGCCGTGGTGCATGCATTGAAGACATGGAGACATTTTCTCATCGGAAACCATTGTGAGGTGTACACGGATCACAAGAGTTTGAAGTATATTTTCACGCAGAAGGAGTTAAATCTCAGACAGAGGAGATGGCTGGAGCTCATTAAAGATTATGATATGAGATTGCATTATCACCCTGGAAAGGCTAACGTAGTAGCAGACGCGTTGAGCCGCAAGAGTCATGTCAACACCCTCATGACAGGAGAGTTACCTCAGGAGTTAGCCGAGGACCTTCGCGAGCTATGTTTGGAGATAGTCCCAAGAGGCTATTTAGCGACATTGGAGATTCAGTCTACCTTGATGGAAAGGATCAGAGAAGCTCAGAAGACAGACAAGGAGATTGAAGAGATAAAGGAGAAGATGAGCAAAGGAAGAGCCACGGGATTTCGTGAGGATGAGCATGATACCTTATGGTTTGAGGACCGCGTATATGTGCCAAATGATCCGGAGATCAGGAAGTTGATTTTGCAGGAAGCCCATGATTCACCATACTCCATACACCCAGGGAATACCAAGATGTATTTGGATTTGAAGAATACTTTCTGGTGGACCGGAATGAAGAAGGATATTGCAGAGTATGTAGCAGTTTGTGATGTATGTCAGAGAGTAAAGGCAGAGCATCAGAAGCCAGCAGGATTGCTACAACCATTGCCGATACCCGAATGGAAGTGGGATAAAATAGGCATGGATTTTATCACAGGATTATCCAGGAATCGTTCAGGCTATGACTCAATATGGGTTGTAGTCGACCGGTTGACGAAAGTGGCTCATTTCATTCCAGTAAAGACCACTTACACCAGTGCTAAGTTGGCAAAGATATACATGACCAGGATCGTATGTTTGCATGGAGTTCCGAGGACCATTGTATCAGACATAGGAACCCAATTTACCTCGAAGTTTTGGAAGTAGTTACATGAAACATTGGGAACCAGGCTGGAATTTAGTACAGCTTTTCACCCACAGACACATGGACAAACCGAGAGAGTCAACCAGATTTTGGAGGACATGTTGAGAGCTTGTGCACTAGATTATGGATCTAGTTGGGACGACAATTTGCCATATGCGGAGTTTTCTTATAACAACAGTTATCAAACCGGTTTGAAGATGGCCCCTTTCGAAGCTTTGTACAGAAGGAGGTGTAGAACACCGTTGTTATGGGACGAAGTTGGAGACCGTCAGTTGTTTGGACCAGATCTGATTAAGGAGTCTGAACAGAAAGTGAGGTCGATTCGCGATAGGCTGAAGGTAGCCCAGTCCAGGCAGAAGAGTTATGCTGATTCTAAACGAAAGGAGACAGTTCACGAAGTCGGAGACAGAGTGTATCTTCGAGTATCACCACTTCGAGGAGTGAAGCGCTTTGGAGTTAAGGGAAAGTTAGCGCCCCGTTTTATCGAACCATACAGAATTGTGGAACGTATGGGAGAGGTTGCTTACAAGCTTGAATTGCCCGTAGGATTGTCTGGAGTTCATGATGTATTTCACGTTTCCCAGTTGAAGAAGTGCCACGCAGAGATGGCTGAGATACCACTGAGAGATACTGTGCCACTGGAAGCGATTCAGCTGGAAAGTGATTTGACTTATGAGGAGAAACCAGTTAAGATTCTTGAGTATGCCAGCCGAGTTACCCGTAGCAAGGTTATCAAGTTTTGCAAAGTCCAGTGGAGTCACCACACGGAGGATGAAGCCACCTGGGAGCGAGAGGAAGATCTACGGAAGGACCACTCCCACCTGTTTTCTAGCCAACCCGAATCTCGAGGCCGAGATTCATCTTAAGGGGGGTAGGTTTGTAACATCCCAAATTTTCAATTTGGAATGTTATACATAGATCATCATTGCATATCATGTTTTATTGCATTTTGACAAATCCTCGATAAATCCTAAGCAACTCAAGGACCCTCGGAGAGAGTTGGGGATTTCTCGAATTTTCGTATTTGATTTTCATCAAATAATAAGACGAGGATTTTGGTTTTAATTATTTTCTCTCCGGAAAATATTTCATTTTAAAAAAATAAACGAGAGGAGAAAATATGACTTCTCCAAAACAATTGAAATACTGGAGGAAAAATGTTAAAATCATTTATTGGAATTTATTTGGATTTTATTTGCAATTTTTATTGCATTATAAATATTGCATGTTTTCAAAATATTTATTTTGTGTTAAAAAAATGTCCACCCTATTCTAGATTTTCTAACTAGACGGGGAAAATTTATTTTATATTTTTCTGACTTTTATTTATTTTTCTACGAATTATTTTCCGCGATACAATTTAAAAAAAAAAGGACGCGCGCGCCCGCTGGGCCGAGCCCAGGCCGCCGGCCCACCCCGCGCCCCTCTCCTCTCCCCGCACGGCAGCCGCCGTGCCGTATCCGCCATGGACACGGGAGCTCCGCCGCTCGGCTTGCCCCCTTCCCCAAGCCACCGGGCTCCCCCCCTTTATATACCCCCCCTCTCTATCTCCCCTCATCTCGTTCGCCGCCGCCGCCGCACTTGCCATC
>NC_057808.1:527736787-527741346 GCF_018294505.1 Triticum aestivum | reverse complement strand
GGCTCGAGAAAGCCTATCTATCCTGAACTAATTGGTTGGCAAATGCTTTCTCACTGAATTAACTTGTTTTTGTGTTTTTGAGTGGAACTGACCAGAAAATGGACAAGAGCAAATTGTAGTGCATGTATGTGGCGATTGTAGTGGCACTTTACAGTTCACGTAGTCTGATTGGTGTATCTCTTTTCATTGTTGTAAACAATATTCAAGTGTATATATTCAAGTTTAAATCAAACTGCAAAAATATCTTATATTTGTTACCTAGATAGTACTTGCTTCAGAGGTCTAGTTTTCGTAAGTCACCCTCTATTTTGTATCAGACAAATTCTTTTATTTGTACTCTCTCCGTTTCAAAATGTAACTTATTTTACACTACCATAGTGTCAAAAAATGGCTATTTTTTTAAATAATACCTTTTTTATTAAATTACAGAAATATTACGCCAAAAATATTATTTCCAAAAATAATACACCGTCGGCCCGCTGCAGGCCGACTGGACCTAATCGGCCCACAGCAGGCCGATCGGCTAGCAGCTGGCCGACTGCAGGCCCGGCTGGCACGCGGCGGCCTCTGGTTGGGCGGGCCACGTCGCGAGGCGGAGGGAGTGGGCTGTCGGCGTGGGTGCGCCCCTGTCGGCCTACCGCGGGCCGATCGGCCAGCTGCTGGCCGACAGAGTGCTGCCACCTCGCGCGGCTGGCCAGCTGCTACCTTATCCTCCCCTTCCTCCCTTCTTCTTCTCCCCTTCCTCCCTTCTTCTTCTGTTCTTTTCTGTTCTTACCTTCTCCTCTCTCTACACAAAAATGCCACCAATTTATACACCTAAATGAGCAAGTTTTTCGCGATTTTGGCACCGTGAATGGATTCAACTCAGTTAGGGCAGCCAAAAGAGGTCTCGATCTACTGATGGGGTAGCTCGTGGTGGTCGTGGTGAGCATTTTGGTGGAGGTGGTGGTGGTGAAGTTGGGGCAGTGTGGTGGTGGTGAAGTTGGGGCAGTGTGGTGGAGGTGAAGCTGTTGTTCGTCGTTCTTCGTTGGAGGCGGAGCACCGGCAGTTTGGTGGCCGCCGTTCGTCGTTCTTCGTTCGCACGCACGCTTCAAAGGTATATTTCAGCACACATTTTATTTTTCGTAGGTGCTCCGGTAGTATTTGTTAATATGTTTCGATGTGAAATAAATTAGGTGTGCGATTATTGTTATTTGCCCCGGTAGTATACGTAAATATATTTAGATGTCAACTAATTAGTTGTGTAAAAATGTGTAGTTGCTCCGGTAATAATCCGTACTATATGTGGATGTCAAGTATTTAGGAGTGTCAGTATATGTAGTAATCCAGAAAAAAGGTCCGTAATATAGGCAGTCCAGTCAAATATATTAATCTGTCAATATTTGTAGTTGCTAAGGCAAATATTCGTAATATACTTGTAGGTGGGTGAATTGTATTAGTTGCTCCGTTAATATTCTGTAATATATAGCTAGGTAATATATAGACATGTCTAATATTTGTTAGTGGGGATATTAAGTTGTTGCTTAATACTTGTATTTCGTTGTTGAAAAAAAAAATAGGTGAGTCGAGATGTCCGATGTAGTGAAGTTCAGATTTTACTACGGTCCTGGTACTGTCCAAACAACTGAGTTGGGAGCAGATCTGAGTGAATTTACTCACATAGAGGTGCCAATGAGCGCACCACAAACATGGTCAGTCAGTCAGTTGAAAGAATGGATTGCGGCAAGTTTAGGTCTTGATACTGAAACACACACCGTCGGTGTTCATGCATTGTGGACACGGTCAAGTTCAAAAATTTACTTTTATTTGAGGCCAATAGAGGGAGACTCCGATTGGGTGCGGTGGTTACAAGGTTGTGAACGAAGGGGATGCAATCCTGTTGCTTTAGTGCTTCCCGTCGTGAAGGAGGTCACTGCACATGAAGGCGAGGGTGGCTACGAAGGACAGAGCAGTCAGGTAGAAGGAGGAAATGCTTATGGTTACGAACAAGGACAGAGCAGTCAGGTAGAAGGAGGAAATGCTTATGGTTATGAACCAGGGCAGAGTAGTCAGGTAGAAGGAGGAAATGTCGATGGTGATTACAATGGCGAGGTGGACGCTGACGAGGTAGATGGGCACATGCAGAACCAGATGGAAGAAGAAGACACCGATGTTGAAAGGGGTCATGCCGATGATTCTGACGAGTCAGATGAAGAAGAAAATGCAGAGGAGGTCCCGAATCCTGCATGGTGGAATCATGACTTATCATCTGCAATGACCGTGAATGATGGACATGATTCAGCCTGGCAATATCACCAGAACAATATTGCGACGGGTGCTATGTATCCGAACAAGCAAGCCCTGAAGGATGCAATAATTAATTGGGCAATGTCCACGCAAAGGGTTTTCACAGCTCAGGTGTCCAGTCAGAAATTCCTGACAATGGTATGCAAGAACGCAGATTGTCCCGCCAGGGTGCACGGCTTTCTCCCTAAGTATGGCACAAGTTGGGTGATAAGTGACTTAGTTAATCACACTTGTCTTATTCCCTGCATCCGTCAAGATCATGCCAACCATTCATCCACGCTTATTGCTCGATTGTTTTACGATGAGATAGTGCAGGGCAAAGCTATGGAAGTGAAGGCAGTCCAGACAAAAGTCTTCGCCAGGTTCAAGTACAGAATTTCTTATGGCAAGGCTTGGAGGGCTAAGCATGCGGCGCTTGAGAGGAGATTTGGTTCTTATTTTGATGCATATGACTCTGTTGTCCACCTCCTCCACACCCTGCAACAGCGGAATCCAGGCACCTATATCGATATCCAAGACATGTTCATGTTCCCAACTGTGAGGGTGTTGCATCGTCTCTTCTTCTCTTTCGGTGTATGCATCGAAGCTTTCAGGCATTGCCGACCGGTGATATGTGTTGACGGTACTTTTCTCACAGGCAAGTACAAGGGTCAGATCCTGACAGCCATAGGTCAAGACGGCCAAAATCAAGTCGTCCCACTGGCATTTGCTTTTGTGGAGAGTGAGAACATTGAAAGTTGGACATGGTTCTTCAGGCAGTTGAAAATATCAATTGCGAAGGAGAAGCCCAATGTGTGCATCCTTCATGACAGGCATGCAGGTATACTCAGTGCGATAAGGACACTGACAAACCCAGGCCCTGAGGAACAAGTTCCATGGCAGGACTTGCAGAGCCGTTGGTGCATGCGCCATCTGGGGGCTAATTTCTTCTCGCAGTTTAGAAATAAGAACCTGATGAATCTGTTCAAAAAACTCTGCAGGCAGAACCAGTTATGGAAGTACAATTTGATATGCGACAGACTTAATGTGTGCACGCAGAGACACGTGAGGGACAGGAAAGCTTCAAGAGATGCAGCGGTGAGGGCACATGTTGAAGCAGTAGCTGCACAGTTGGCAACAGGAACAGCGGCCGTGGAGGAGGAGCCTGTTTGGCTATGTGACCTGCCAGGCTTTGACCCACCTGGTACTAGGAGAAGGCTCGGGAGGTCGATTAAAACCTTCGAGCAGTGGATAGAGCATGAGCCTCTGGAGAGGTGGTCTTTGCTACATGACACACATGGAGCAAGGTACGGTGTCATGACAACGAACCTCGCGGAAACATACAACTTTGTCCTCAGAGGAAACCGGGCATTGCCACTTACAGCCATCGTTGAGGGTATTTTCTATGGCACCGTCAAGTATTTCAGAGACAGACGTCAAAAAACAGAGCAGCATATCTTGAACAACCCAAATACACTGTACTGTGAAAGAGTCACGAAGTACATGGACAACAAGATGCAAAAAGCTAGGTCACACACTGTAGTCGCCATCGGTAATCAAGAAAGAAGGTTCGAGGTCCGCTTAGCCAACAACAAATTCGGATGTGCAAATGAGTTGAGGATGCATGAGGTGAAAATTGGCAATGAAGCCTGGCCAACGTGTGAGTGCACATGCAATAAACCGAAATTGCTTCACCTACCTTGCTCACATGTACTTGCTGCTTGCGGGCAGCTTGGAATGGACGCAATATCGTTTGTGTCTCCATTTTTTTTAAAGAGTCTGCCCTCAATACCTGGACAGGTGAGCTGATGGGTTTTCGATCAATGGGTAATTTCACTCTTCGGCACCAGTACCTTCTTCCACCTGTCATGCAACCTAAGAAGTTCTTTACGTACCTCCTCATAGGTCCTTTCAGGACACCCAGACCTACGTAATTGGTGAGCCAACTCATTCATTATGGTGTCACTACCGGTGAGTTCGTCCCATGGAACTATCCTATTATCCATCCTGAAATCGGTAGCTAGCCTCAGAAGAGTCCTGCTCATCCCAGGGTGAAAACTACGATCGAAAGGATAATGGGACATCTCAACTACACTACACTGCAATGCTTATCCACCTCCGTCTGAAGGGGGTTTTATAGGTAGAGAGGAGAAAATGGCGGGAAAGAACGACTGCGGTATGGCAGGAAAGGGTTGGCGGGAAACGGGTGGCGGGAAATAGTTGGCGCGAACATATGGCGGGAAAGAACGACTGCGGTATGGCGGGAAAGGGTTGGCGGGAAATGGGTGGCGGGA
>NC_057808.1:527501134-527736410 GCF_018294505.1 Triticum aestivum | reverse complement strand
TATGGCGGAAAAGGGTTGTGCGGAATACGTCATAGTTTTACAAAAAAAAATAGGGATCATTCGGAAAAAAAATGATGGCATGCACCAGTCGGCCCACAGCAGGCCAACTGAGCCTAGTCGGCCCACTGCAGGCCTATCGGCCAACTGCAGGCCGACTGGACCCTGTCGGCCAACTACAGGCCGACTGGACTTGATCTGGTGGCCGACAGCCCAATCGGCCAGCAGCAAGCAGATGGGCCACCAGTCGGCCTGCTGTGGGCTGACTAGGCTCAGTCGGCCTGCAGCGGGCCGACGGTGTATTATTTTTGAAAATTATTTTTTCAACGTAATATTTCTGTAATTTAATAAAAAAATGTATTATTTAAAAAAATGCTCATATTAAGTTACAGCGGTAGTATTTATAGAAGATCGAGATGATACTGATTATATTTGGTCTATGCAAGAATGTGATATCAAGAGTCAGTTAAGACATCGATGATGCACACAATCAAATTATTTTAAAAAAATGATCCACAACAATAAACTACAGTGATAGTGCATTTGTGTTTCAAAAGCCATATGAATATTACCTCGTCCGGAAATAACTAGTTGAACTAAAACCACGTCGAGAGAGTATATCACAAGAACTTCCTTCAAAATACAAATTAAATGATCAATTTTTTTTGTGATGTATAGGCCCAACCTTTTTTTGTGTGCGTGAGGGTATACCTGGCCATGGGATACCCGGCCCGACCCTGCCCGGCCCGACCCTGCCCGAAAAAACCCAACCAACCCGGACGACCTTGCCCACGGGGGCGCACCAGTCGGTCGCCTCACCTGCCACACCCCGTCTCCCCTTGCAGTAGTTGTCGCCCAGCCACGTCCGCCGACGAGCACTGCATCAACGCACCAACAGAGCTGCATTGCAGCTTTGGCAGTGTCGACGAACGCTGCATCCAAGCACCTGCTGCATCGCAGCTCCAGTGGCCGGCGGCAGCGCTGCGTCGGAGCACCAGTGCTTCTCGACAGCGTTCGCGAGCGTTGCATCACAGCTCTGACAACGGGTTGAACGTTGCATTGCAACACCAACAGCTGCCGGCAAGTGCTGCATCGAACCACCGGTGCGTCTATGCAGCGTCGCGAGTCCTGCATCGCAGCTCCGACGGCCGCAGCACCGACGCCGCTGGCAAGAGCTACATTGGAGCACCGATGCCTGTCATCTCTCGACTGGAGCGGCATAGACCATATATAGGAGCTTGGCTGCAGAGCGGGCGCGGAGAAGAAGAGAGGGGGGGGGGTCGCGTTTCTGAGTTAAAGAGGTAAGGATGGGCGATCGGTGGGACCCACAGGACACGTGGCGTGAGCGAGAGGCAACTTATTTGTTCCCGAAATCAGCCGCGCAATAATAATCGTTTTCCTTTTTTTGCATGGATGCAATCTGTATAAAGATTTCCCCGTAGGTTTAGCATTTTGAAGGTGAGGAGTGACGTCCGAATCTGCCGTGTGCCGACCGCGTCCCGTCCTCGCCACCACTCCACCACACCAGCGTGGCGGCTGGCGGCGGCATCGCATCCGTACGGTTCTTCAACCACTCGTTCTCTCGCCCATCCCTTCCCCCACGCCGTTCTTTCCTCTCCGTCCCTCTCCCTCTCCACCCTCCCCGGCGGCATCTAATCGCTGCCGCAACCTACTCTAGACCCTGAAACTTCTTCCCGCACCAACGCTAACGGCGCAGCAGAGAAACCCGAAGAAGAGGTAGAGGATCCCTCGATCTTCCAGCTGTCGACTGGTTGCTGCCTGGGAAACGAAGGTAAACCTCGCCGCTGTTTGCAACTTCTTCTCTGGTTTCTTGGCCGGCGTCTCTACTCCGTATCTATCTATCTATCCACACATGTGCCTATGCGATCTTGATCTATCGGTGTTCTTGGAGATCCTAGTCCAGTTCTCGGCAATTGTCTTTCCCTTATAGGTGTATATATATATATAGGAGTACTGAAGAAATCTTTCGCCTTAATTAAGTTTCCTCTGTTTAGTGCTGCGTGTTCTTATATTCCTCTGAATTCTCAATCGTCCACTAGTTTCTGAGACTGTTTAGTTTTTATGTGTCAGCATCTTGCTGTGATTCTGAACTGGCGGTTATTCACCAACTTCCTTTTCAAAAAGAAGTGGTTACACAGTGTCTGGATGGGGAAACCGAGATTAGTTTCTTCTTACCGAATTTACCGCCTAATCGTGCTGCAATTCCCCCCTGAGTTTATAACCAGTTAGTTATCCAGAAGCAGAGATGAGAGAATCACCCTTGTCATTTTCTCTTTCTCGAAACGAACGGCCCCAAGGAAATTCAGAGGCTGGCACAACGGATCCGTACAGCTCATGAGCGTCTTGCAGTTTGTTTGTTTGTTTCCTCGTTATATTTCTGCGGTTGCATAAATCAATTTCTTTTGTCCTGCTGCTGCAGTAGTTTGACTCCAATCAATCACACTCTTCCAAAGTTGCGCAATATCTGCTGATTGATTTATTGATTGATGATGCAGTGCTACTGCTAGCTGCCAAGACGGCTCCACCGCGTGTGGCTCCGGCTCTTCCCGGCGTCCCGGGTCACTCTGGCCTTCCTCGTCGCGCCCCCGCTTGGTCGCACGCTGAATAATGGGGTGTGGGGGGCACAGGTGCACGCCATCTCCGCGCCGTCGCTGCTGCTGCGGAGAGCCTCTCCCATAGACAACGGCTAAGCACATGACATGATCACCGCCGCGCTCTGTTTTGGAAGGTGATCGGGATTCAGTGGCCATGGCCAAGATGAGCTGCTTCTCCATCCTGCTCACCGGCCGGAGGCAGAAACGAGTGGTACGTGTTTGAATGGTTCTGTGTACCTGTGAGTTTGGATCGATGAAGCTTGGGTCGCTTGGTTTGATTCTGTGTCTGTACTCTGTTCAGCAGGTTGGTGATGCCGACAACGACAAGGGTGGTGGAACTGGAAACGAGAACCCCACGGTGAAGCCGGTGGTGTCTATTGACGAGCCGCCGCCGCTTGCTGCTGCCATTGTGGACAAATGCAGCGACAAGATCGCCGCCGATGTGGTCATCCTGGTGGCGCACAAGGGCGGCGAGATGTCGCCAGCCAAGAGGGACAGCCTGCCTGACGACTTCGAATTCGACTTCCACCCGCACCCCAACAAGCCCGTTGGTTCCGACGTCCATGGCGCGGACAAGCATGCCACTGGCACCGCGCCGGGCGCGCCGGTGATCGCGAGCGGCGGGGAGGAGGTCGCGGCGGCGGAGGTGGAGGTGGACCCGTCAGCGAAGCTCAAGCGCTCCTGCTCCAACATCGAGACGAAGCGGCCTGGCCCGAGGGACGCCCCGGGCATGCGGGTGCGGTCGCGCTCCTACGGCGACCTGCCGGGCGACCTCTTCATGGTCACCACAACGCGCCGCGCGCACGAGGCGAGCCCCGATGCGTCGGTGAAGACGTCGCGCACGGCCGACGGCGTGATGCTCAAGCGCCGGTCGTCAAGCCAGGTGCTGCCATCACGGAGCCGGAAGCTGTGGTGGCGGCTCTTCCTCTGGAGCCACCGCAACCTGCACCGGCCCTGGTCGGCGCGGCCAAGCGACGCCGGCACTCCCGGCGGCGGGTACACGTCGGACACGCTCGAGGAGCCGGCCGACCGCAAAAACAAGAAGGCGATGGTGGACGAGTCGCCGCCGCAGCCGCCGTCGCAGAACCAGTGGGTCGCCTTCTGCGCCGACCACTCCCTGAGCGACCGCGTCAGCGACTGGGTGAGCAGCATTGACAACGAGTGCCTCCGCATCGCCGAGGAGGAGAACGACGGCGGTGACCAGAGCATGGACCTCGCCGACTACGTGGCACGCCCGCGTCCCATCGAAGCCGGGGAGACGTCGGGCAAGGGCCACGGCAAGCTGGCCAAGCGCTGCGCGGCGGCGGACGACGTGGCCCAGGCCAACAGCATCGTCCAGTCCCTCAACGGCTTCTCATCCGTGGCGCACATCTCCGGGATGGGCCTGAAGGTCGTGCCCATGATCGCGCCCTTCTCCAACCTCCGCGCCGTCAATCTCTCCGGCAACTTCATCGGTAAGCACTGCCGCTGCCGGCCAGTAAAATCTATCGAGCACTGTCAACTGCTACCGTACCAGACAGCACTACTTTCAGACATTCAGTAGCTATAGATAGTACAGCTTCAGTTGCTGAATATTGGTGTGTCCTGCTCCTGCTTGTTCATGCAGTTCATATCTCCCCCGGATCGCTGCCCAAGGGCCTGCACTCGCTGGATCTGTCGCGGAACAAGATCGCAAACGTCGAGGGGCTCCGGGAACTCACGAAGCTGCGCGTGCTCAACCTCAGCTACAACCGGATTTCGCGCATCGGCCACGGTAAGTCGCAGACTTGGGGTTCTAACATTGCACTGCACTGCACATCTTCAGTACATTAGATTTCTATCTGATGCATGTACACCTGCATGCCATCCAAGACAGACATATAACATTCTAGGATGTATGGATCATATCCTGAATGATATGGTGGCCACATTTGTTGGTGGCTGGGACCGGCCATGACAGTTGGGAGGGCCTTATCCTGCTAATCAGAGAGCTCATACATAATCAAGATGTGTACGTGTACAATTGTGATCTGCCAGGTGGTCCATTGCATAATTCACCGGACGAGACTTGCCTGCTCCCATCCGTGCTCCCGCATACGTGGCTTAATTTGATTGGAAGAAAATAAGGCCCGGCCCCACCCCCTGAAAATCAGGGGGGGAGATGATTAGATTAGAAAAGAAAAAGGGAAAAGAACAGCCGTAGGATGAAGTGGGAGCATGGATGGGAGCATGGAGAGGGAGCAGGCAAGCCGGATCCTAATTCACCCACCCAATGCTCCCTAATAATACAATACCATCTTAATCTTTGCCTGTCACTGCAGCAATGTGATCCTGCCATTTCTGCACAGCAACATTTTCTGTAAAATCCTGCTTATGAGTTATGATGAATGGATGATGGATCAGGGCTGTCGAACTGCACGGCGATCAGGGAGCTGTACCTGGCGGGGAACAAGATCGGCGACGTGGAGGGCCTGCACCGGCTGCTGAGGCTGGCGGTGCTGGACCTGGGCTTCAACAGGCTCACCACGGCCAAGGCGCTGGGCCAGCTGGTGGCCAACTACCACTCCCTCCTGGCGCTCAACCTGGTGGGCAACCCCGTGCAGGCCAACGTCGGCGATGACGCGCTGCGCAAGGCCGTCACCGACCTCCTCCCGCAGCTCGCCTACCTCAACAAGCAGCCCCTCAAGCCGCGGGAGGCGGCCACCGACAGCGTCGCGCGCGCGGCGCTCGGCACGGCTGGGCGCAGGCGGGGGGCGTCGCGGCGCCTGAGCCAGAGCCCCGGGTCGTCGTCGTCGTCCAGGAGCAGGTCCAAAGGCAGGCAGCACCACGGCTCGAGTGCCACGGCAAGGAAGTGAACAATGATCACTCTGGGAGTTGTGTGGGCTCGTAGATGGTTGGAGACCATTTGGGAGCATCCAAGGTGTATATTAGCCCCAAGAAATTTGCGAGGGTTTGGAGTTTGCCATAAGAACTACCGGTACCGAAGGGAGCACCGGCATGGGTTGGTCGACGCTCTCGGACAAGAAGGGTGAGACGTCAGTTGTCGTTGAGGGCATTCGGTTGCCTCTACCTCTTCAACGAAGATTAGCATTCCCTTGAGAACGTGAACTTTGGGATACATTTGTGTCTCCATCACTTTGGTTATCTCGCTGCTTTGTATTATACTCCCTCTGTCCGGAAATACTTGTCGGAGAAATGAAATAAAATACATCCATTTGTTAACATAGGACGGAGGGAGTACTAGATGACCGGTTTGCGCCAAATGGCACAGAATCCCATTTGAAACCATGAGTGCTTTGAAAATAATTGCATTTGTTAGTAACTTCATATGTGAGGAACCATTTACGGTACCAACACAAACTCTTTTAATCAAATAGTAAGGATTCCTCCTTACAAATATATACTTAGCATGCGTAATTTGTAATCAATCACATTTTTAAACATGGAACTGGAACATTTGTTAACATAGGTAACACTTTGCATTTAAGATAGCATATGATAAGATATAAATGAAGGGGTGGTTCTTCTTAGGGATTCACCAAATATCAGTACGCACACACACAGACCCCCAACAAAATATTTCTTCACTAGGAACTATTCCGTGAAATCGGACTCTTTGTGATATGAATATGTGCCTTTGGTATGGAGCAGACAAATTGATTCACGAGTAAGCCAGTGCTGCCAGTCAAGGTCAGAAATACCATCATGAAAATCTGTAAGAGTTCTTATTGTAGAACTGGCTGGCGGCACACTGGTTTTCCAACCAAAGAACAATGACCATAGCAACCTACTCCCTCCGTTCCAAAATAGACGACTTTACTATAAAGTTAAGTCATCTATTTTGGAACGGAGGGAGTATTTAAGACTAAGATTGCTGCTTGGCAATGGACGAACTAATGTTCTGCATAAACATTACTATAATAATCTTCTTGAAAAGGCATTGTACACATGCACAGTCGGAAGGAGCTCATAACAACAAATTTTAACTACACGTGAGTACTTGTTTAGTCAAACATGGAACAATTTAGGCAACCGCCAACTTTGGAAATGAAATTGTTGAAACTAAATTAAAAAAGGTAAGATAAAGGCATAGCTCCCCACAAGCAGAATATTAGTAAACAGTACAGTCAATAAGAGGGACAGAAAACATTCTTTTGTGAAAGAACAACAAGCATGTAACGAAGGGAAACCTACTACCAGTTGAAGGATTTTATCAGCAAGCAAAAAGTCTCATTCCAATTTTATTTTACTTTTTTGCGGGGTATCACATTCCAGTTTTGAAGCAAGCAGACAAAGTCTGAATATGTTACAGTTCAAAGCAACCTTTGTTGTGGTGTTAGTGCTTGGAACCACATTATCATACCTCTCAAATAACTTGGAAGACAATGTATTTAATAAGCAAAAATATGATATTTTTACTTTATCAAGAGTCATTCTCGATGGCGAAAATTAACCGCCACTAGAAGATCTTGTAAAATTACCAGCATATGTTGTAAGGATCTCATCATCCCCTCCCGCACAAAGAATTTCACTTTTTGGAAATTAATCTTAAGGTTAGACATCAACTCAAACATGTATAGTACTAACAACTTAGGTTCAAAGCTTTTATCAGGGTCATGCTCAATGCAGAGAATAGTATCATCGGCGTACTATAATATTGCAACACCATTTTCAATGAGATCAGGACAAAGGCCATGTTTTTCTGGGAATTTACAACCATTTTACATAGGCATTCAGCAGCAATGTTGGTCAGTATGCACGGGAAAAAAGCTGGGTGGAGATTAAGGCGCTGTTCGGTATCCCTCCATACCATAACTCCGGGAGCGAGGTTGCCGGAGCTACAGTTCAAAACGACGGAGTTGCGGTTCCCCGCTCCGCAGATTCCGGGAGCGGGTGATTGCTGAACAGGGTCAAACTATGCGTCGGCCCCCCGTCGAGGTGTGAAGTTAATTCCCCACAAGATGACAACTTCTTCACGTGAATCTCGTGCGAATGTTTCCGTGCTCCAAATAGACAGTCGGATAATGATATCACGCTGTCCCGTTCGTCCGATTGCGACTAAAAAATCTTGCTTAACACGTACGGGTAGGAGTAGGATTTCTCGGGCCACTAGATAGGATTACACTAGCTTTTTTTTTTGAAAAGGGGATCTCCCCGGCCTCTGCATCAGAGTGATGCATACGGCCATCTTATTAACGAAATAAAAGATTCCAACAAGGTTCCAAAGTCTCCAACTGAAAAGTAATCAAAAGGCAGCTCACAGAGCTAAAGAGGCTGGACACACAGACTAGCCAAGATAAGACGCCACAACCGGCTGGCTAAAGATAGATAGGTAAACTAATTGCCTATCCTATTACATGACCGCTATCCAAACCGGTTGAAGATATCCCGAGCTACCATCTCCCAGCGGATAGATCCAGTAACCAAATGCTCCTTGGCCTCCATCGGAGTGAGTAGCGACCATGAACGGATCACGGCCGTGGCTCGAAAAATAACCTGCAAAAAGTGAATTCGTGATGTTCTGTTAAAAATCAAATCATTTCTGCAAGTCCAGATAGTCCACAATAAAGCGCAAACTCCAACACGAATATGTCTCGATAATTCAGGCTCAATCCCAGTGAGCCATGTCCCGAATAACGTAGTGACAGAATTCGGTGGAGTAATATTAAAAGCAATGTGAACCGTCCGCCAAAGTACTCTGGCAAACGGGCAATCAAAAAAGAGATGTTTGATCATCTCGTCCCGATCACAGAAGCTACATAAACACTTTTATTTTCAAAAAAGAGATGTCCAATTACGCTTAATCAAGTTATCCTTGGTTAAAATAATCTGTTTATGGACAAACCACATAAACACTTTTATTTTCAAAGGAACTTTGACAGCCCAAACATGCTTGGAGGTAGGAATAGAGCTCGAAGTAATTACATCAATATACATTGATTTAACCGTGAATACTCCAGACCTAGTCAGTTTCCAGCGTAATTCATCGGGTTGTTGAGAAAGATGGACATCCATTAGTCTCCGAACTAGACGGAGCCAATCTTCCCAACGATTGCCCACTAACGACCGTCTGAACTGAATATTAAGGGGGATGGATTGAAACACCGTAGCAACGAACACCTCACGTCGTTGAACAATGCGATATAAAGACGGATATTGAATGGCCAAGGGTGTCTCGCCGAGCCAAGTATCCTCCCAGAAGCGTGTACTAGCGCCGTTGCCAATAACAACCTTTGTCCTATTAAACAGAGATTGTTTGACTTTCATCAGGCCTTTCCAGAAAGGCGAGTCAGTTGGCCTGACTGTGACCTGGGACAAGGACTTTGTCTGTAGGTACTTGCTGCGAAGGATTTGGGCCCACATGGCATCAGTCCCAAAAGAAAGCTTCCACAGCCACTTGCTAAGAAGGCATCTGTTCTTAACTTCAAGATTCTCAATATATACCAAGACCCCCTTGGTCTTTCGGTCTACAGATGATATCCCATTTTGCAAGTCTGTATTTTCTTTTTAGATCATCACCCTGCCAAAAGAAACGCGATCGATAAAAGTCCAGTCTTTTCCTAACACCAACTGGGACTTGAAAGAACGATAAGAGAAACATAGGCATACTCGTGAGCACCGAATTAATCGGCCTCCATATGACATGAGCTTGCCCTTCCAGCAACTCAGTTTCTTCTCAAACCGGTCTTCGATGCACTTCCATTCTCTATTGGTCAGCTTTCTATGGTGGATTGGAATACCTAGGTAAGAGAAAGGTAAATCCCCCAAGTCGCACCCAAACAATTGCCTATAAGCCTCCTGTTCGTCTTTGGCTCTACCAAAGCAGAACAGCTCGCTCTTATGAAAGTTAATCTTTAACCCGGTCAATTGTTCGAAAAGGCATAACACCAGCTTCATATTTCTCGCCTTGGCCAGGTCATGCTCCATAAAGATGATTGTATCATCAGCGTACTGAAGGATGGATACACCTCCATCAACCAGATGAGGTACCAAGCCACCCACTTGACCATTCTCCTTAGCCCTTCCTATCAAGATGGCTAACATATCAACCACAATGTTAAACAAGATAGGGGACATCGGATCTCCTTGTCTTAGGCCTTTATGTGTCTGGAAGTAATGACCAATATCGTCATTCACTTTAATTCCCACACTCCCTTTTTGCGTAAATGATTCAACCTGGCGTCGCCAGGCTTCATCAAAACCTTTCATACGCAATGCCTGTTGGAGAAATGGCCATTTAACCTTATCGTAGGATTACACTAGCTGGCATGCTACGCTTGTATACAGTTGTGTACGCAGTACAGAGACTCTTTTTTTTTTCTGTGTGTGTGTGTTTGTCTTTCGAGTGATTACGCAGTACAGGGACTGAAACTACGGGTTCAAAGTCCACTTGTTGACGGTGGAGCAGTTCAGTAGTCTCGCGGGCGCGCGCGTCCGGGCACCGGCGGGACGTGTCCAGTGATTACATGAGCACGTTACGTACGTGGAGTTATTTATGTGGAAGTAGTACAGTACAGAAAATACTACGGATTAGGAAGACCAGTTGAGTTGTATTACTTGTATACAAGTGGAGACAGAGACGACTCGCGAGTGTGCATGCAGTTCAAACTTGGGACGCGCGAGCAGAGTAGCTAGTAGGTGCCGGGTCGTGGTCGATCGCAGCCGACCTTCAAATTAATTTTTTTTATTACCACATACATACAATCCCCAGGCGCGTAAGTATGGAGCGTAAACACCACACAGTACGTCAGCACATGGGTCCTCGTCTCTCGATCGATGAGGCGGGAAATATCTAAGCCAGCGTCCACCTGCGCGCGCGATCTGAAACACCGAAATTTGGAGCCTGCTTCTCACTGCTGTCTACGAATAGTATATATGTAGGAGACTAGCTAGGAGCATTAGTTAATCTCAGCAACAAAGATTTGCAAAGTTCAATTTCGTACATTGTCAAGGAAGCTTCGGGGCGTCGGGAGCCACGGGATGGTTTTTCATATCAATGGATCAATGTGATAGTTTGGTTAATACTAATACTACACTCCTCCAGCACCAGTCAGTCCACTATAGTTGTTTGGGGAGGCAACTTCTTCTCTTAAAAGAAAAGTTGATCGGACAAACGGAACTAGCCGAAACGAAGGCCACCGGCTCCATTATTTAACCTCTTTATTAGTACCATCACTTCACTGTCATCCATTCCCTTCCCTTCCCTTCCCGTGGACAGGACACACACTAATTAATCCTCAATTGCGTGCCCGGCCGACAGACACCGTACGTCGTTGCCGGCCAACTATTGAACGCTCCCCGCCTAATCAAGTAGTACTCCTCCTGCTACCTCGGCATCCACTGATTGCTTGATTGGCGAGATGGGCGGACCACGCAAGAGAGACCGGCCGTGTCAAACGGTGATGAATTTGTTGCACTGATCACTCGACGGGTGGTTGCTCTGGATCTGTAGTGTGTGACCATTCCGGCATTCCGTATCAGGATCGATCCACTTTCCCGGCACCTCCCGGGACGACCAGCCGAGCGAGGATGTTTTGTCACGGCATCTTCAATGACAGCCCGTAAATTTTCTCCCGTATCTGCCCGTCGACTGAGGCGGCCAGTCCACGGACATAGGTGGGAGGACGCTAGCCGCATACATTTTGACAACATTTCAAACTAACCGAACGAAATTCGTTCAAACACGGTTGGATTTCATATAGACATGATGGATTTCATACAAACACGGCGGATTTTCATTACTTTCGAACATCTAGAACAAACAGAAAAAGACCCGACTCTAAGCCTATCCTGCGGCAGCGGCGCCTGGCGTCCGAGTCCGTGTCGTCCTCCATCCGCCGTCTCAATGAGCACCGGGATAAGACAGATGAAGTGAAAAGTATTGTCTCCGGCGAGGAAGAGTAGAACACAGGAGATGGACCGGCCCACATAGGATACAAGGCACCACCGCCTCCCGTGGCCTACTCATCCTCGGAGGAGTGCGATCTGTCTGTCACCTGTGGACGTGAGATCCACGATGGAAATGGTGGCGCCGACGCTGTCTTCGTCCCACTGGGCCGGTTGATGATTTGTCCGCGGCGCGTAGGAGGCGCAACTGGCGTTGTTCTCCTCCACGGCGGCCGCTTTCGGGCGAGCGACGCCTTGAGCGCAGACGACATTGTAGATGGTATGTTGCTCCGCGACGAAGCTAGGGTTCGCCGCAGCCATGGCCGCCATGGCCTCCTGCTCACCCGCTCGCCGTAGATCTAGCCCTCCACCAGGCTGTGCTCCTCCAGGAGGAACAAGTTGTACCGTTGTTCCTCCTGCGTTTTGCTCGAACGTCACACAGGCGCCGGCGCAGGCTGCACCTCCACCATGGCGGTGTTTGTAGTGTGCCTGCGCCTGCTCCATGGTGAAGCCGGTGCGCAAAGGAGGCACGGGAGCCGGGGCGGTGTTGTCTGAGCCAGTCTTCATCATGGTCTCGTCGTTGAAGACCTCGGACGAGCTGGCTTCCGCGGTCCGGATGGTTGCGGGTGGTTTGCGGGTCCGTGTTGGAGATGCCCATCTCCAGCACCGACCCGCAAACCTCCCGCGTACGTCCGGGACCACGGAAGCCAACCAACGCGCTCCTGTATCGGTCCGCACAGCGGTCCGGACACGTTTCCTCCAGGAAATCGGAGACAAACGTTGGGGGCTTTGCGAAAGTCCAGACCTTGCCACACCTGCTTCTGACCGCCCTGGTCCACAAAAAAAAACCACCCATTCCTCCCGCGCTTTTCCTTCCGATGCATGCGCCGCGTTCATGCCAGCCCTGAGCACACAACGACCGACATTGATGCAGTGATGTGGCCGAGGAAGGGAGGGCGGCGCTGAATGACACGACCTTTCGGGAGCCGACGCTTCAATGCGGACGCAGCTTCCCGAGGAACAGACTCCGGCCGCTGCAACACATTGAAGCAGCTGACCGACCCTTAGCATGGCCTGTCGGCGGCTATATAAGCCGCACTTCGGTGTTGTACACATCACAATCTATTCTCCTCCTCCCCTCTCCCTGTCCATCTCCCTCCACAACTGCTGCGATGGGCAAGTTCTGGGGCAAGCTCGGGGCGGATCGTGATGATGCCGTCCTTGAACTCTGGAGCCGTCGTCCTCATCCGCGGGGGACTCCTCGACGAAGGTGGAGATCGTCATCTCCTCCGGCAACGAGGAGGACAAGCCGCCGTAGCAGCAGTCCACGTCGACGGGTGGTGGGCTAGTTGGACGTCGCCACCGACGCACAGTACAAGGACCGGATGGAGCCAATGCTCCGTCGCTCCGTGCTCCACCTCAACGACCCGACTCAGTCACCGGGGACGCTTTTCTCCTCATGAAGCCGGAGCCGGCATCCCCTCCGCGCAATCACGACGTCCAAATCGGATGCCTCGTGAAGAAAGGCCCTGCTCCGTGTATGTTCGGCATTCCCTCCCATGTAAAACAAGTGCGTACCCTCGGTAAACTAATATAAGAGCGTTTAGATCATTATTTTAGTATTCTAAACGCTCTTATATTAGTTTATCGGAGGGAGTAGCTTACACCGCTTGCACACGCTAATGGAGGAGTAAGTACAGTAATTAATTAGCCACGTCGTCCATGTGAGCCAGTCTCACATTCTGGCTGGCCAGAGCGCTTCAGACCACGAAGCTTTAAGAAGCAGCAGGCAGACAAATCTTGGACTACTGGCTCCAACAACAAAAAAATGCAAGAGACAAATTTTGTCGTCAGCACGGGCCCACGCGCAGGGCGGGCAGGGACTGGGTACAATTATGTGACAAGCGATGCCGGAACGTGAGTGGGAAATCCACGAGGGCCGGTTGGAACAAAGGGCAGGTGCGGAATTCCTTGCGCGCAACCGCTGCCGCGCGGGCGCAGCAGCGCAAGCGCCGCCACCTCCCTCCCTCCCTCCCGGATTCCCCTCCTTCCCCGAGGCGACGCGGCCGCCCCAAATCCAGCCCCTCCGCCTCCCCGCGCCGCTTCCCAGCGCCGGCTCGCTCCCTCAAATACGCTCCCGCCCGCTCGGAGGAGAGGGTCTGCCTCTGTCCTGTCTCTTGGCGGGCCAGGATGATGGGCGGAGCGAGCGCGGGCGCGGGCCGGAGGCGGAGGTGGACGCAGCGGTCGTGCCGGGCGGGTGGAGCGGGCGGGGTCGCCACGCGGACGGTGGCGGCGACGGAGGAGCGCGGCGCGCGCGCGGCTACGCGGCGTGCTACAGGTTAGCGTCCGGTGTACGTACTGCTTAATTGTAATTCTCGTGCGCTTTCGATTCCTTGTCGTATTTGTGGTGCTCGCTTTTTATGCCTGCCTAATTCGTCTTGCTGCTTGCTTTTGGTCGATTTCGCCGGGCCGTTTCAAACGGATGTTGGTTGGTTAGCGATTGCTTCCGGGAATGGAATGGAAGCTTGTTAAGCTGTTATGGCAGCCGAGCCGAGTGGGGGTCGCGTTTGCATCGCTTAATTAGTTGATTTAGGACAAAATCAGGGAGAAACCATGTAAATTATAATTATTAGAAAATACAGGCATCCTCTGTTTAGCGTTTGTCTGAGGAAAACGAACAACGAGGAAGAGATCATGGCAAAATCTAAAGAACTGGTCAGTCTGGGAAAATTCAAAGAACAACATTAGATCGCAGAGAGACTGCAATAATAGTAGAGTATGATAAAACTTGGGGAACGTAGGGGATGTGTACGAGTCAACGTCAGTATGAGCCCAAACTTGTATCGCAGTTCCCCTTTATTTTTTTCATGCCGATTTAGATGCGTCTTCTTGACAATTCATACGCGCGAATAAACTAAACAAGTAAGCAAGTAGAAAGATCCAACTTAACTTGGCCGTCCCTTAGGATGCCTCTGTAACTTTATTATATTTGGTGACATGGGTATGCCACCATTTGCGATTGATGTGACTTCGCTAGCGCGCTAATCTTTGAATTGTTCTTGGTATGCATAAAGAAAGATAGACTCCCATAATAAAAAGTAAAAAATAAAGAGGACTGCTTGCTTTAGAGTTGACCTGTTCTTGTTTTGCTTCAGGGTTTGCTCATGTGGACAAGCAGCAGCGTGTCTATGGACTATCATCACAAGATTCCAGAAGTAGCAGTAGATCCACAATAATGGAAGATTTTGTAAGTTGTTCACTTGCTCACTATTCTTCTATCAACGATATATAGTAGTTCCATGTAAATATTATATTTCTGCAACTTGGAAACATTTTATATTCTTAAACTGCTCCGTTGCTTGTTGCTTCTCATTTCTGAAGTTTGTTTCTTGTTGCAGCTTCATTCAGATTTATGGGAATATAAGCGTAAGAGGTCCTTGAGAAATGAAATAGAAAGCCACCATTGTCTGTCTTCCTTTATGTCAGAATCAAGGAATCATGGTGCAGAAACTGAAATGCCAATAGCTTCAGAAAAACCTTCCTTTTCGTGGCCAACAGAGAAGCAAGTCCCCAGCAACAACAACTTTCTTCCTGCGACCAGTACTGTCTCGGATTATGGGTTGGCCTATCGGCCTAAATCTCATCTTGGCAGAGGCAGTAACAAGGCAAATCAGACTCCAACACCAAAAGAATCCAGTGGCATGTGCAGTTTCAGCTATCAATTAGCTAGAAGTGCTGGAAGATCTGATTCTATGAAGATGGGCCGAACAAGTGCAAAGTGCTCCCTTGCAGAGACAATGTCGATGTTACGTCAACGGCGGTTTGGTCGCAGTTACCAGAATCAAAACCGCATTGGTGCATTAAATCGGAGGCATAAGCACACACAATCTGGAGGAGCAATCAACATGGTAAAAAAAGAGGAGACTTATAATCAGTCTGATTTGTCAACAGGAAGACACTGGCAAACTTTGTTGGATAATGCATTAGTTCGAAGGAGATTACAGCCACTCAATGCGGAAACATCTGAACAACTATGGAGCTGTACAAACAGTGAATCTGATAAGGCGATATGCTTTTCCTCGGGTGGCAGCATTGATGGTTTGCAAGTATCTTTTTCAAGTGACACGAGTGACACAAGTGATAACTCCAATTTATCCTCTCTGGGTACAGTGGCAAATGATCAATGGAGGATGTCCTTCAAGAAGGTATTAAACAGAAGCTATTCATACTATACTGATAAAATGGTTACTATGAGTATGCATGTGTAATTTCTTATGATACTATATTGCATAGGAGCTTTGGTTATGTCTGTAAATGTAGAATCAGAAACATGGGTCAGGTTTCTGTTTGCAACTCTTTACTTTGTTTACTCTCTCAAAATAAGCTTGCTGCTAAGCGGTTATTTTGTAAATGTAGAATCACAAACATGGAGCAGGTTTTCTGTTTGCAACTTGTTACTCTTTTATTTACTCTCTCAAAATAAGCTTAATGCCAGGCTATCAATTATCAGTATAAGAGTAGAAACTATTTTATTCATCTTCTAGTTTTACTTCGCCCCAAATGTGATAGCTAGCATTGAGCCCCTTTTTTGTTATACCACAGGTACACTGTCCACTTGCTGCACGTATAAACTATATCCCCCAAGTTTCCTGCAAAGAGATTGAGCAGGCAAGCCCAGTATCCGTTCTTGAATATCCAGCTGAAGATTTTTCCGATGCTGAAAACATTAAGAAAGATACAAAAGATCCTCATGGTAAGCAATCTTGGCATTCTAATGTTTCAATCAACCATCTTTTTGTATCTTATTGTGTGTTACTTTTGAATGTAGCTCCCCAGCTAAGGCCTGAGCTGGTATACTTTCCTTCAGCAGAAACTGTTGCTGAGGTAGTTGTGGATGCTGCACTTGGTAATTACTCGTGCTCTGAGATGGAGTCTACTGAACATGATGAAGCTATACAGTTGGTAGAAGACACCCCTTGCGAATTTGAAGATGAAGAGGAAAGAGAGTTTTGCTACTTGCTGGATATTCTAATTGCTTCTGGTATTCATGGCGTTGAGGAGGATCAGCTGTACAAGGTGTGCCAGTCCCTTGATTGCCCTGCAGGCTACGACGTGTTTGACAAGCTTGAGAAGAAATACAAAAATGTGGCTCAATGGTCAAGGGCAGACAGGAAGCTCACCTTCGACATGGTAAACTCCATACTGTCGGAACTTCTTGCCCCATGTCTGGACATGCATCCTTGGGCAACTACCGCAAGGAATATGGCACCAGCGTGGGGTTCAGAAGGCCTGTTAGAGAAATTGTTGCAGGTGTTGACTCGGCGGCGAGAAGAACTTGCGCCAAGAGAGAAACAAGTGTTGGATCAGAAATGGCCAGATTTGGCAGATTACATCAACAGGGCAGGAAGGGATGTTGAGAGGATGGTAAAGGATGATCTTCTGGAAGAGCTGGTTCTGGAGTTGATGTCCAGCTAGTTGCAAAGCTACTGCTGGAGTTGCTGTCAGCTTTCTGGCCCGAGGAGGTTACAAAGTTGCTGTAGGTCATTGCTTTCTGTGTTAGGTTAGGTTGATCATTGGTTGTATGGAGTATTTGTTTCTTTGGTCAGGTCAGAGTTCCCCCTATTTTTGTTAAACAAGTGGTTGACACTATTCTTTTGGGTCGAGTCGCCGTGCTTGTTGTAGCATATTATTTGAGAAGATGCTTGTTGTAGGATATAGGGTATGGGACAAGAAGTGGTGTGGTCTGTTAGGTTAGGTGAGGGAGGCACATAGTTGAAATTCATTCTTGGTACCAAAGGGGAGCAAAATGTGGGAGAGCTGTTTCCCCTTTTTTGGATTTTTTTTCAGTTGTTACAGTTATGTAAATCAGGTCGGTCAGTTATAGTCATGAACATTTATATTCTCATTTTGCAGCAACAGCTACATTGTTGTTGCGTCAACAAGAAATAATACTAGTTGATAAAGTAGAGCGTATATGTTTCCTTCGTTACATACTTAATTCATGGAGTAGCATCTCTCTATAGGACTGAATTTATAGTTTCACCATTGTTCTGTCGATGTTGCATTTACTGAATATTGACTGAAAGATGTACATTTTTTTTCCGAATGATGCTGAAGAACTGCATGTATAATACTGCCTCCATTCCAGAATATAAGTTGCATCAATTTTCGTAAAAGTCAACACATGTAACTTTGACCTGGATTACATTGCAATACAAAATAAATATAATATAAAAATACTTTTCATGATGGTTCTAATGATACAATTATGGTATTATTGTAGGATCAATATTTTTTTCCTAAAAACGTTGAACATGCACATGTTTGACTTAAAAAAATAATACATCTTATTATTATTTTTGAACTCAATACATCTTATAATTTGAAATGGAGGAAGTATCAAAGAAGGGAAGGTTTTTGTCGACGTCCTGGGAATGGGGGTACCCAGACTTGCCTGCCTGTGGCCTGTGGCGTGGCTCCATCAACGACCCGGTAAGGCCCAGCTTCAGCAGCAACAACTCAAGACCCTCGCGAGGGGCCAAGCCTCGCGAGGCGGACGACACCAAGACCTCTCTGGGGGCAGCCTCACTAGGTTGGCTCCCGAAGAGCGGAGATATCTATACAAGGTGCACCTCGCGAGGTTCACGTGACGTGAGCCATGACGACCAAGGCCACGCGGGCACCAGCAGGTGCAGTGTACCAGTTTCCTTTTTGGTGCTAAGAAGGCAAGCGCAGGTGCGGAGTCCCGAGGAATCAAGGAAAGGTTTCCTTATCAATTCAACAAGACCAAGACCGCCAGGACGACAGGACGGAGGTCATCGCGGAGCCCACTGCAGCGTCACCACCAGAGCCTTTGGCAGGCAAAGACTACTTTTGTCAGGATAGGTTATACTAGTTGTCTCCCTTCAAATTTGGCAGTTGTGGGATCCCTTCCCGCCCACATTTGGGAAGAGGACCAAGGCCTCTATAAATAGGACCTAGCGACCACCGTAGCAAGGGACGGATCATTCAGATCATCCTCACACTCACCAACTCATCGAGCTCAAGAACACCTCACCTCCTGAGACTGTTCATCCACTGTACTAGTTCTGAAGGAAATATGCCCTAGAGGCAATCATAAAGTTATTATTTATTTCCTTATATCATGATAAATGTTTATTATTCATGCTAGAATTGTATTAACCAGAAACATAATACTTGTGTGAATACATAGACAAACAGAGTGTCACTAGTATGTCTCTACTTGACTAGCTCGTTGATCAAAGATGGTTATGTTTCCTAGCCATAGACATGAGTTGTCATTTGATTAACGGGATCACATCATTAGGAGAATGATGTGATTGACTTGACCCATTCCGTTAGCTTAGCACTTGATCATTTAGTATTCTGCTATTGCTTTCTTCATGACTTATACAAGTTCCTATAACTATGAGATTATGCAACTCCCGTTTACCGGAGGAACACTTTGTGTGCTACCAAATGTCACAACGTAACTGGGTGATTATAAAGGTGCTCTACAGGTGTCTCTGAAGGTACTTGTTGGGTTGGCGTATTTTGAGATTAGGATTTGTTACTCCGATTGTCGGAGAGGTATCTCTGGGCACACTCGGCAATGCACATCACTATAAGCCTTGGAAGCATTGTAACTAATGAGTTAGTTGCGGGATGATGTATTACGGAACGAGTAAAGAGACTCGCCGGTAACGAGATTGAACTAGGTATTGAGATACCGACGATCGAATCTCGGGCAAGTAACATACCGATGACAAAGGGAACAACGTATGTTGTTATGCGGTTTGACCGATAAAGATCTTCGTAGAATATGTGGGAGCCAATATGAGCATCCAGGTTCCGCTATTGGTTATTGACCGGAGACGTGTCTCGGTCATGTCTACATAGTTCTCGAACCCGTAGGGTCCGCACGCTTAAAGTTCGATGACGGTTATATTATGAGTTTATGTGTTTTGATGTACCGAAGGTAGTTCGGAGTCCTGGATGTGATCACGGACATGACGAGGAGTCTCGAAATGGTCGAGACGTAAAGATCGATATATTGGACGACTATGTTCGGACACCGGAATGGTTTCGGGGTGGTTCGGGTATATACCGGAGTACCGGGGGGGGGGGGTTTCCGGAACCCCCGGGGAGACTAATGGGCCTATTGGGCCCTAGTGGAGAAGAGGAGGGGCGGCCAAGGGCAGCCGCGCGCCCCCTTCCCCCCAGTCCGAATTGGACAAGGAGGGGGGGCGGCGCCCTCCTTTCCTTTCCCCCTCTCTCTCCTTCCCTCTCCTCTCCTACTCCCACTTGGAAGGAGGGAGTCCTACTCCCGATGGGAGTAGGACTCCTCATGGGGCGTGCCTAGGATGGCCGGCCCCCTCCCCCTCCTCCACTCCTTTATATACGGGGAGGGAGGCACCCCTTGGAGACACAACAATTGATCGCTTGATCTCTTAGCCGTGTGCGGTGCCCCCCTCCACCATAACCCACCTCGATAATATCGTAGCGATGCTTAGGTGAAGCCCTGCGTCGGTAGCAACATCATCATCGTCACCACGCCGTCGTGCTGACGAAACTCTCCCTCAAAGCTCGGCTGGATCGGAGTTCGAGGGACGTCATCGAGTTGAACTTGTGCAGAACTCGGAGGTGCCGTGCGTTCGGTACTTGATCGGTCGGATCGTGAAGATGTACGACTACATCAACCGCGTTGTGCTAACGCTTCTGCTTTCGGTCTACGAGGGTACGTGGACACACTCTCCCCTCTCGTTGCTATGCATCACCATGATCTTGCGTGTGCGTAGGAATTTTTTTGAAATTACTACGTTCCCCAACAGTGGCATCCGAGCCAGGTTTTATGCGTAGATGTTATATGCACGAGTAGAACACAAGTGAGTTGTGAGCGATACAAGTCATACTGCTTACCAGCATGTCATACTTTGGTTCGGCGGTATTTTTGGATGAAGCGGCCCGGACCGACATTACGCGTACGCTTACGCGAGACTGGTTCTACCGACGTGCTTTGCACACAGGTGGCTGGCAGGTGTCAGTTTCTCCAACTTTAGTTGAACCGAGTGTGGCTACGCCCGGTCCTTGAGAAGGTTAAAACAGCACTAACTTGACGAACTATCGTTGTGGTTTTGATGCGTAGGTAAGAACGGTTCTTGCTCAGCCCGTAGCAGCCACGTAAAACTTGCAACAACAAAGTAGAGGACGTCTAACTTGTTTTTGCAAGGCATGTTGTGATGTGATATGGTCAAGACATGATGCTATATTTATTGTATGAGATGATCATGTTTTGTAACCGAGTTATCGGCAACTGGCAGGAGCCATATGGTTGTCGCTTTATTGTATGCAATGCAATCGCCCTGTAATTGCTTTACTTTATCACTAAGCGGTAGCGATAGTCGTAGAAGCAACAGTTGGCGAGACGACAACGATACTACGATGGAGATCAAGGTGTCGCGCCGGTGACGATGGTGATCATGACGGTGCTTTGGAGATGGAGATCAAAAGCACAAGATGATGATGGCCATATCATATCGCTTATATTGATTGCATGTGATGTTTATCTTTTATGCATCTTATTTTGCTTGATTGATGGTAGCATTATAAGATGATCTCTCACTAAATTTCAAGATAAAAGTGTTCTCCCTGAGTATGCACCGTTGCCAAAGTTCGTCGTGCCGAGACACCACGTGATGATCGGGTGTGATAAGCTCTACGTCCATCTACAACGGGTGCAAGCTAGTATTGCACACGCAGAATACTCGGGTTAAACTTGAAGAGCCTAGCATATGCAGATATGGCCTCGGAACACTGGGACCGAAAGGTCGAGCATGAATCATATAGTAGATATGATCAACATAGTGATGTTCACCATTGAAAACTACTCCATCTCACGTGATGATCGGACATGGTTTAGTTGATTTGGATCACGTGATCACTTAGATGATTAGAGGGATGTCTACCTAAGTGGGAGTTCTTAAGTAATATGATTAATTGAACTTAAATTTATCATGAACTTAGTACCTAATAGTATTTTCCATGTCTATGTTGTTGTAGATAGATGGCTCGTGCTGTTGTTCCGTTGAATTTTAATGCGTTCCTTGAGAAAGCAAAGTTGAAAGATGATGGTAGCAATTACACGGACTGAGTTCGTAACTTGAGGATTATCCTCATTGCTGCACAGAAGAATTACGTCCTGGAAGCACCGCTAGGTGCCAAAGCTGCTGCAGGAGCAACACCAGATGTTATGAACGTCTGGCAGAGCAAAGCTGATGACTACTCGATAGTTGAGTGTGCCATGCTTTACGGCTTAGAACCGGGACCGACGTTTTGAACGTCATGGAGCATATGAGATGTTCCAGGAGATGAAGTTAATATTTCAAGCAAATGCCCGGATTGAGAGATATGAAGTCTCCAATAAGTTCTACAGCTGCAAGATGGAGGAGAATAGTTCTGTCAGTGAGCATATACTCAAAATGTCTGGGTATAACAATCACTTGATTCAACTGGGAGTTAATCTTCCGGATGATAGCGTCATTGACAGAACTCTTCAATCACTGCCACTAAGCTACAAGAGCTTCGTGATGAACTATAACATGCAAGGGATGGATATGACGATTCTCGAGCTCTTCGCAATGCTAAAGGCTGCGGAGGTAGAAATCAAGAAGGAGCATCAAGTGTTGATGGTCAATAAGACCACCAGTTTCAAGAAAAAGGGCAAAGGGAAGAAGAAGGGGAACTTCAAGAAGAACAGCAAACAAGTTGCTGCTCAAGAGAAGAAACCCAAGTCTGGACCTAAGCCTGAGACTGAGTGCTTCTACTGCAAGCAGACTGGTCACTGGAAGCGGAACTGCCCCAAGTATTTGGCGGATAAGAAGGATGGCAAGGTGAACAAAGGTATATGTGATATACATGTTATTGATGTGTACCTTACCAGAGCTCGTAGTAGCACCTGGGTATTTGATACTAGTTCTGTTGCTAATATTTGCAACTCGAAACAGGGACTACGGATTAAGCGAAGACTGGCTAAGGACGAGGTGACGATGCGCGTGGGAAATGGTTCCAAAGTCGATGTGATCGCCGTCGGCACGCTACCTCTACATCTACCTTCGGGATTAGTTTTAGACCTAAATAATTGTTATTTGGTGCCAGCGTTGAGCATGAACATTATATCTGGATCTTGTTTGATGCGAGACGGTTATTCATTTAAATCTGAGAATAATGGTTGTTCTATTTATATGAGTAATATCTTTTATGGTCATGCACCCTTGAAAAGTGGTCTATTTTTGTTGAATCTCGATAGTAGTGATACACATATTCATAATGTTGAAGCCAAAAGATGTAGAGTTGATAATGATAGTGCAACTTACTTGTGGCACTGCCGTTTGGGTCATATTGGTGTAAAGCGCATGAAGAAACTCCATACTGATGGACTTTTGGAATCACTTGATTATGAATTAGTTGGTACTTGCGAACCATGCCTCACGGGCAAGATGACTAAAACGCCGTTCTCCGGAACTATGGAGCGAGCAACTGATTTGTTGGAAATCATACATACTGATGTGTGTGGTCCAATGAATGTTGAGGCTCGCGGCGGGTATCGTTATTTTCTCACCTTCACAGATGATTTAAGCAGACATGGGTATATCTACTTAATGGAACATAAGTCTGAAACAATTGAAAAGTTCAAAGAATTTCAGAGTGAAGTTGAAAATCATCGTAACAAGAAAATAAAGTTTCTATGATCTAATCGTGGAGGAGAATATTTGAGTTACGAGTTTGGTCTACATTTGAAGCAATGCAGAATAGTTTCGCAACTCATGCCACCCAGAACACCACAGCGTAATGCTGTGTCCAAACGTCGTAATCGTACTTTACTAGATATGGTGCGATCTATGATGTCTCTTACTGATTTACCGCTATCGTTTTGGGGTTATGCTTTAGAGACGGCCGCATTCACGTTAAATAGGGCACCATCAAAATCCGTTGAGACGACGCTTATGAACTATGGTTTGGCAAGAAACCAAAGTTGTCATTTCTTAAAGTTTGGGGCTGCGATGCTTATGTGAAAAAGCTTCAACCTGATAAGCTCGAACCCAAATCAGAGAAATGTGTCTTCATAGGATACCCAAAGGAAACTGTTGGGTACACCTTCTATCATAGATCCAAAGGCAAGACATTCGTTGCCAAGAATGGATCCTTTCTAGAGAAGGAGTTTCTCTAGAAAGAAGTGTGTGGGAGGAAAGTAGAACTTGATGAGGTAACAGTACCTGCTCCCTTATTGGAAAGTAGTTCATCACAGAAACCGGTTCCTGTGACGTCTACACCAATTAGTGAGGAAGTTAATGATGATGATCATGAAACTTCAGATCAAGATGTTACTGAACCTCGTAGGTCAACCGGAGTAAGATCCGCACCAGAGTGGTACGGTAATCCTGTTTTGGAGGTTATGTTACTAGACCATGACGAACCTACGAACTATGAAGAAGCGATGGTGAGCCCAGATTCCACAAAATGGCTTGAGGCCATGAAATCTGAGATGGGATCCATGTATGAGAACAAAGTATGGACTTTGGTTGACTTGCCCGATGATCGGCAAGCCATCGAGAATAAATGGATCTTCAAGAAGAAGACTGACGCTGACGGTAATGTTACTGTCTATAAAGCTCGACTTGTTGCAAAAGGTTTTCGACAAGTTCAAGGGATTGACTACGATGAGACCTTCTCACCCGTAGCGATGCTTAAGTCTGTCCGAATCATGTTAGCAATTACCGCATTTTATGATTATGAAATTTGGCAAATGGATGTCAAAACCGCATTCCTGAATGGATTTCTGGAAGAAGAGTTGTATATGATGCAGCCAGAAGGTTTTGTCGATCCAAAGGGAGCTAACAAAGTGTGCAAGCTCCAGCGATCCATTTATGGACTGGTGCAAGCCTCTCGGAGTTGGAATAAACGTTTTGATAGTGTGATCAAAGCGTATGGTTTTATACAGACTTTTGGAGAAGCCTGTATTTACAAGAAAGTGAGTGGGAGCTCTGTAGCATTTCTGATATTATATGTGAATGCCATATTGTTGATTGGAAATGATATAGAATTTCTGGATAGCATAAAAGGATATTTGAATAAGAGTTTTTCAATGAAGGACCTCGGTGAAGCTGCTTATATATTGGGCATCAAGATCTATAGAGATAGATCAAGACGCTTAATTGGACTTTCACAAAGCACATACCTTGACAAAGTTTTGAAGAAGTTCAAAATGGATCAAGCAAAGAAAGGGTTCTTGCATGTGTTACAAGGTGTGAAATTGAGTAAGACTCAATGCCCGACCACTTCAGAAGATAGAGAGAAAATGAAAGATGTTCACTATGCTTCAGCCATAGGCTCTATCATGTATGCAATGCTGTGTACCAGACCTGATGTGTGCCTTGCTATTAGTTTAGCAGGGAGGTACCAAAGTAATCCTGGAGTGGATCACTGGACAACGGTCAAGAACATCCTGAAATACCTGAAAAGGACTAAGGATATGTTTCTCGTTTATGGAGGTGACAACGAGCTCGTCTTAAATGGTTACGTCAATGCAAGCTTTGACACTGATCCGGACGATTCTAAATCACAAACCGGATACGTGTTTATATTGAACGGTGGAGCTGTCAGTTGGTGCAGTTCTAAATAAAGCGTCGTAGCGGGATCTACATGTGAAGCGGAGTACATAGCTGCTTCGGAAGCAGCAAATGAAGGAGTTTGGATGAAGGAGTTCATATCCGATCTAGGTGTCATACCTAGTGCATTGGGTCCAATGAAAATATTTTGTGACAATACTGGTGCAATTGCATTGGCAAACAAATCCAGGTTTCACAAGAGAACCAAGCACATCAAGAGACGCTTCAACTCCATCCGGGATCAAGTCTAGGTGGGAGACATAGAGATTTGCAACATACATACGGATCTGAATGTTGCAGACCTGTTGACTAAGCCTCTTCCACGAGCAAAACATGATCAGCACCAAGGCTCATTGGGTGTTAGAATCATTACTGTGTAATCTAGATTATTGACTCTAGTGCAAGTGGGAGACTGAAGGAAATATGCCCTAGAGGCAATAATAAAGTTATTATTTATTTCCTTATATCATGATAAATATTTATTATTCATGCTAGAATTGTATTAACCAGAAACATAATACTTGTGTGAATACATAGACAAACAGAGTGTCACTAGTATGCCTCTACTTGACTAGCTCGTTGATCAAAGATGGTTATGTTTCCTAGCCATAGACATGAGTTGTCATTTGATTAACGGGATCACATCATTAGGAGAATGATGTGATTGACTTGACCCATTCCGTTAGCTTAGCACTTGATCGTTTAGTATTCTGCTATTGCTTTCTTCATGACTTATACAAGTTCCTATGACTATGAGATTATGCAACTCCCGTTTACCGGAGGAACACTTTGTGTGCTACCAAACGTCACAATATAACTGGGTGATTATAAAGGTTCTCTACAGGTGTCTCCGAAGGTACTTGTTGGGATGGCGTATTTCGAGATTAGGATTTGTCACTCCGATTGTCGGAGAGGTATCTCTGGGCCCACTCGGTAATGCACATCACTATAAGCCTTGCAAGCATTGTAACTAATGAGTTAGTTGCGGGATGATGTATTACGAAACGAGTAAAGAGACTTGCCGGTAACGAGATTGAACTAGGTATTGAGATACCGTTGATCGAATCTCGGGCAAGTAACATACCGATGACAAAGGGAACAACGTATGTTGTTATGCGGTTTGACCGATAAAGATCTTCGTAGAATATGTGGAAGCCAATATGAGCATCCAGGTTCCGCTATTGGTTATTGACCGGAGATGTGTCTCGGTCATGTCTACATAGTTCTCGAACCCGTAGGGTCCGCACGCTTAAAGTTCGATGACGGTTATATTATGAGTTTATGTGTTTTGATGTACCGAAGGTAGTTCGGAGTCCTGGATGTGATCACGGACATGACGAGGAGTCTCGGAATGGTCGAGACGTAAAGATCAATATATTGGACGACTATGTTCGGACACCGGAATGGTTTCGGGGTGGTTCGGGCATATACCGGAGTACCGGGGGGTTAGCGGAGCCCCCCGGGGAGACTAAAGGGCCTATTGGGCCCTAGTGGAGAAGAGGAGGGGCGGCCAAGGGCAGCCGCGCGCCCCCTTCCCCCCAGTCCGAATTGGACAAGGAGGGGGGGGGGGCGGCGCCCCCCTTTCCTTTCCCCCTCTCTCTCCTTCCCTCTCCTCTCCTACTCCCACTTGGAAGGAGGGAGTCCTACTCCCATCGGGAGTAGGACTCCTCATGGGGCGCGCCTAGGGTGGCCGGCCCCCTCCCCCTCCTCCACTCCTTTATATACGGGGAGGGAGGCACCCCTTGGAGACACAACAATTGATCTCTTGGATCTCTTAGCCGTGTGCGGTGCCCCCCTCCACCATAACCCACCTCGATAATATCGTAGCGGTGCTTAGGCGAAGCCCTGCGTCGGTAGCAACATCATCATCGTCACCACGCCGTCGTGTTGACGGAACTCTCCCTCAAAGCTCGGCTGGATCGGAGTTCAAGGGACATCATCGAGTTGAACTTGTGCAGAACTCGGAGGTGCCGTGCGTTCGGTACTTGATCGGTCGGATCGTGAAGACGTACGACTACATCAACCGCGTTGTGCTAACGCTTCCGCTTTCGGTCTACAAGGGTACGTGGACACACTCTCGCCTCTCGTTGCTATGCATCACCATGATCTTGCGTGTGCGTAGGAATTTTTTTGAAATTACTACGTTCCCCAACAGTGGCATCCGAGCCAGGTTTTATGCGTAGATGTTATATGCACGAGTAGAACACAAGTGAGCTGTGGGCGATACAAGTCATACTGCTTACCAGCATGTCATACTTTGGTTCGACGGTATTTTTGGATGAAGCGGCCCAGAACGACATTATGCGAACGCGCTGGGGAGAGAGTGTTCTTCATGCGCACCCCAGAGTTCGAACCTCTCAAGGGTCTGCGGAACCCGTAATTTGACATTTGGCGCGCCAGGTAGGGGTGCGTCGAAGCTCCGCCTCTCCGTCCGCTTCGCTCTCCGTCCACCAGCTCCCATGGCGAGCGCCGCTTCTCCGACCGGACCGACGAGCACGTACGTTGGTGCTGCGGGCCTCCGGGCTTTCACCCCCGCCTTGCGACAGGTGCGGTGGCCACCCAAGTTCAGGCCGGAGATGCTGCCTCGCTACGACGGCGCGGCAGGTCCGACAGGTTTCCTCCAGGCCTACGAGGAGGCCGTTTGGGTGGCCGGCGGCGACGGCAAGGTCATGGCCAACTGGTTCCCCATGGCCCTCACTGGTGTACCGCGCGCCTGGTTTCTCAACCTGCCAGAGTCATCTGTGTCCTCCTGGGAGGAGCTGCGCGGCATCTTCGCCACTCACTTCGCGGCACCGGCGCCCCACGCCGTCGCGGCCCTCCTCGGCGGCTCTCAGGCGCCGCCCTCAGACCGCCATGTCAAACAGTTCTTCCGCCAAGTGGGCACCGCCCATGTATCGCAGGGAGCTCCTCCGGGATGGGCGGCACCAGAGGTCGACCTCACCTTCGACTCAAGAGACCATCCTGTGACCACAGCGGGCGCAGGTCCGCTCCCGATGCTATGCACCCCCACCATCTGCAATGTGGCGGTAACCAAGACCCTCATCGATGGTGGGGCCGGGCTCAACGTGCTCTCCGTGGAAGCTTTCGGCTTGCTCCACGTGTCAGATGGCTGGCTCTGCCCTAATAAGCCGTTCTCCGGGGTCGTCGACGGCTCCACCAGCCCCCTGGGGCAGATCCACCTCCCCGTCACCTTTGGCACCCACGACAACTACCGCACCGAGCTTATCGACTTCGACATTGCCCGAATCGGCCTCCCATACAACGCCATCCTCGGGTACCCAGCCCTGGCCAAGTTCATGGTAGCGACTCACCCAGCCTACAACCTCATGAAGATGCCGGGGAGCAGCGGTGTCCTCACTATGGCTGGAGACACCAAGGAGGCCCTGGCGGCCCTCAAGCTCGCCTTCAGGGCCGCAGCGCCGGCAACGAAGAAGCAGCTCTTCTCTCAAGATCGAGCCAAGACGAAGCAGGTGTTGGGGAACATAGTATTTCAAAAAAATTACCTACGATCACGCAAGATCTATCTAGGAGATGCATAGCAACAAGACGGGAGAGTGTGTCCACGTACCCTCGTAGACCGGAAGTGGAAGTGTTTAGTAACGCGGTTGATGTAGTCGAACGTCTTCACGATCCAACCGATCCAAGTACCGAACGTACGGCACCTCCGTGTTTAGCACACCTTCAGCTGGATGACGTCACTCGAGCTCTTGATCCAGTTGAGCACGAGGGAGAGTTTTGTCAGCACTATGGCGTGGTGACAGTGATGATGAAGTTACCGGTGCAGGGCTTCGCCTAAGCACTATGACGATATGACCGAGGTGTGTAATTGTGGAGGGGGCACCGCGCACGGCTAAGACAAATCTTGTGTGCCTTTGGGGTGCCCCCTGCCCATGTATATAAAGGAGGGAGGGAGATAGGCCGCCCCCCTAGGGGCACGCCATGAGTATGGAGTCCTACTAGGACTTCCAAGTCCTAGTAGGAATCCTCTTCCTTTTTGGAGTAAGAGAGAAGGAAAGAGGGAAAGAGAGAGGGAGTAGGAAAGGGCAAGGGAGGCGCCGCCCCTTCCCCTAGTCCAATTCGGACCCACGGGAGGGGGGGGGGGGCGCCACCTCCCCTTTGGCGTGCCTCCTCCTTTCCCGTATGGCCCAATAAGGCCCATTACTTCTCCCGGTGAATTCCCGTAACTCCCGGTACTCCGAAAAATACCCGAATCACTCGGAACCTTTTCGATGTCCGAATATAGCCTTCCAATATATGAATCTTTACCTCTTGACCATTTCAAGACTCCTCGTCATGTCCGTCACCTCATCCGGGACTCCAAACAAACTTCAGTCATCAAATCACGTAACTCATAATACAAATCGTCATCGAACGTTAAGCATGCGGACCCTACGGGTTCGAGAACTATGTAGACATGACCGAGACACATCTCCGGTAAATAACCAATAGCGGAACCTGGATGCTCATATTGGCTCCTACATATTCTATGAAGATCTTTATCGGTCAAACCACATAACAACATACGTTGTTCCCTTTGTCATCGGTATGTTACTTGCCCGAGATTCGATCGTCGGTATCATCATACCTAGTTCAATATCGTTACCGGCAAGTCTCTTTACTCATTCCGTAATGCATCATCCCGCAAATAACTCATTAGTCACATTGCTTGCAAGGCTTATAGTGATGTGCATTATCGAGAGGGCCCAGAGATACCTCTCCGATACACGGAGTGACAAATCCTAATCTTGATCTATGCCAACCCAACAAACACATTCGGAGACACCTGTAGAGCATCTTTATAATCACCCAGTTACGTTGTGACGTTTGATAGCACACAAGGTGACTATTTTTTTAAATAATACATTTTTAATTAATTTTCATAAATATTACGCTGGATAATTTTTTTTAAAAATAATACACCGTCGGCCCGCTGCAGGCCGACTGGGCCTAGTCGGCCCACAGCAGGCCGATTGGACTCCAGTCGCCCTACAGCTGGCCGACTGGCCCCTGTCGGCCCACTGTGGGCTGATTGGGTCCTGTCGCCCAGCTGTAGACCGACTGGAGCTAATTGGCTCGCTGTGGGCTAATTGTTTTTGCAAAAAAAGAAGGCATAAAAAATATATGTTTAAAAAAATGTTAATTATGTAATTAAAAAATGTTAAACGTGTATAAAAAAATGTTCCTGATGTATACAAAAAATGTACAATATATATGCAAAAAGTTGACATAAAAAAACGTTTTAAAAAGTGTTAAGCATGTATTTAAAAATTGTTAAATGTATGTATAAAAAATGTTCCTTATTTATACAAAAAATATAGAATATGTATGAAAAAAAGTTGACACAAAAATATGTTTGAAAGAAATGTTAATCATGTATTTGAAAAAATGTTCCTTATCTATACAAAAAATATAGAATGTGTATGAAAAAAAGTTGACACCAAAAAAATATGTTTGAAAAAAAGGTTAATCATGTATTTGAAAAAATGTTCAACGAGTACACAAAAATGTTTCATGTATTGGAATGAAAGGTTAAACGTGTATAAAAAAATGTTCCAGCTCCGGATCCGGTATGGGAGCATCACGGACCTAAGTATGATTGGTTGCTCTTTTTGTATGGAACTGGAACATTTTTTTCAAACATATTTTTTTGGTGTCAACTTTTTTTCATACACATTCTATATTTTTTGAATAGATAATAAACATTTTTTATATACACATTTAACAATTTTTAATCATGTATTTGAAAAAATGTCAACTTTTCAAACATATTTTTTTGGTGTCAACTTTTTTCATACACATTCTATATTTTTTGTATAAATAAGGAACATTTTTTATACACACATTTAACAATTTTTAAATACATGCTTAACACTTTTTAAAACATATTTTTTATGTCAACTTTTTTGCATATATATTTTACATTCTTTGTATACATCAGGAACATTTTTTTATACACGTTTAACATTTTTTAATTATATAATTAACATTTTTTAAACATATTTTTTATGCCTACTTTTTTTGCAAAAACAATTAGCCCACAACGAGCTAATTAACTCCAGTCGGCCCACGGTGGGCCGACAGGACCCAATCAGCCCACAGTGGGCCGACAGGGGCCAGTCGGCCAGCTGTAGGCCGACTGGTGTCCAATCGGCCTGCTGTGGGCCGACTAGGCCCAGTCGGCCTGCAGCGGGCCGACGGTGTATTATTTTTGAAAAAATTACCCAGCATAATATTTGTGAAAATTAATAAAAAATGTATTATTTAAAAAAAATTAGCCACAAGGTGTTCCTCCGGTATTCAGGAGTTGCATGTGGAACTTGCTGCTGGTGCAGTTGTGTAATGGGGTAGTTGAGTGCTGAAGCTATATCATGTTGTACTCTGATGTATTTCAATTATGAAATTCTGCTTCCTTAATATGGAAATGAAATATATTGTGTGCTTAATATGAAATGTCAATTAGATTAATAAATGGATTGTGAATAATCGGATAATTAGCATGCTAATGGCGAATTTGCCTGCTAATTGGGTTTTGCTATTGCAAACGGGTGTTGAAATAATACCGTGGGCGATGACCTCAGGCAACGCACACAGTTCCTAGGAATAAACCGTGTTGGACCAATGAACAATGACACACGACTTTCTATTGAAAACTGTTTGCGTTAGGCCACCTTGCGCAAACGTTTACCACATAAAAACTTTGTGTGATGGACAGCCTTTGCCACACGGTTTCTTCTACGGACCGTGTGTGATACATTCAATAACGCAAACGATTTAACGGGAAAAATTGTGTGTGATGTACCTGTGAACGGAAACGTTTCCCTTGGAGCAACTGTGTGGGATGTGCATACGAATGGAAACGTTTAGCGGGGACTGACTATGTGGGATGTACTTGCGACTGGAAAAAATTTCACCGTATAATTGTGTTTTTAGCTCTACTATACGTATTTCCGTATTTGAGCGCTCGCCGGTCGCACACGACCTCATTTGGCCGAACATGTGTGCCAGGAGGGCATATCCCCGACGGTATCTGGGTCGTGTGGGAAGGACCCCCTATCGCCCAGACTCACTTGGAGACGGTTCCAAATGTCGTCGCGGAATGGGGATAAAAACCGTTTGTTTAGGACCGACGCGCAACAGTGACACCCATAGTTCACATCGCCATGTGACCAATACCCAGAGGGTTTACTAGAGTCAATAACCTAGTTCACATCGCTATGTGATTAACACCCAAAGAGTACTAAGGTGTGATCATGTTTTGCTTGTGAGAGAAGTTTAGTCAACGGGTCTGCCACATTCAGATCCGTATGTATTTTGCAAATTTCTATGTCAACAATGCTCTGCATGGAGCTACTCTAGCTAATTGCTCTCACTTTCCATATGTATCCAGATTAAGACTCAGAGTCATCCGGATCAGTGTCAAAGCTTGCATCGACGTAACCCTTTACGACGAACTCTTTGTCACCTCCATAACCGAGAAATATTTCCTTAGTCCTCTTAGGTAACTAAGGATAACTCTGACCGTTGTCCAGTGATCCACTCCTGGATCACTATCGTACCCCCTTGCCAAACTCATGGCAAGGTACACAATAGGTCTGATACACAACATAGCATACTTTATAGAACCTATGGCTGAGGCATAGGGAATGACTTTCATTCTCTCTCTATCTTCTGCAGTGGTCGGGTTTTGAGTCTTACTCAACTTTATACCTTGTAACACAGGCAAGAACCCTTTCTTTGATTGATCTATTTTGAACTTCTTCAAAATTTTATCAAGGTATGTGCTTTGTGAAAGTCCAATTAAGCGTCTTGATCTATCTCTATAGATCTTGATGCCAAATATGTAAGCAGCTTCACCGAGGTCTTTCATTGAAAAATTCTTATTCAAGTATCCTTTTATGTTATTCAGAAATTTTGTATCATTTCCAATCAACAATATGACATCCACATATAATATTAGAAATGCTACAGAGCTCCAACTCACTTTCTTGTAAATACAGGCTTCTCCAAAAGTATGTATAAAACTATATGCTTTGATCACACTATCAAAGCGTATATTCCAACTCCGAGAGGCTTGCACCAGTCCATAAATGGATCGCTGGAGCTTGCACACTTTGTTAGCACCTTTAGGATCGAAAAAACCTTCTGGTTGCATCATATACAATTCTTCTTTAAGAAATCCATTAAGGAATGCAGTTTTGACATCCATTTGCCAAATTTCATAATCATAAAATGCGGCAATTGCTAACATGATTCGGACAGACTTAAGCATCGCTACTGGTGAGAAGGTCTCATCGTAGTCAACTCCTTGAACTTGTCGAAAACCTTTCGCAACAAGTCGAGCTTTGTAGACAGTAACATTACCATGAGCGTCAGTCTTCTTCTTGAAGATCCATTTATTCTCGATGGCTTGCCGATCATCGGGCAAGTCAACCAAAGTCCATACTTTGTTCTCATACATGGATCCCATCTCAGATTCATGGCCTCAAGCCATTTTGCGGAATCTGGGCTCATCATCGCTTCCACAGAGTTCGTAGGTTCGTCATGGTCTAGTAAAATGATGTCCAGAATAGGATTACCGTACCACTCTGGTGCGGAACGTACTCTGGTTGACCTACGAGGTTCGGTAGTAACTTGGTCTGAAGTTTCATGATCATCATCATTAACTTCCTCACTAATTGGTGTAGGAATCATTGGAACTGATTTCTGTGATGAACTACTTTCCAATTCGGGAGAAGGTAGAATTACCTCATCAAGTTCTACTTTCCTCCCACTCACTTCATTCGAGAGAAACTCCTTCTCTAGAAAGGATCCATTCTTTGCAACGGATATCTTGTCTTCGGATCTGTGATAGAAGGTGTACCCAACAGTCTCCTTTGGGTATCCTATGAAGACACATTTCTCCGATTTGGATTCGAGCTTATCAGGTTGAAGCTTTTTCGCATAAGCATCGTGTTGTCGCTTGAAGCTACGTCGGTATTTCCCCAAAGAGAAAGGGATGATGCAACACGGCGGCGGTAGGTATTTCCCATAGAAATGAAACCAAGGTTATCGAACCAGTAGGAGAACCAAGCAACACAACGTAAACAGCCCCTGCACACAAATAACAACACCTCGCAACCCAACGTGTTAAAGGGGTTGTCAATCCCTTTCAGGCAACGGCGCTAGAAAGTTCATCTCGACAGGAGAAAGTTGTAATAGATTGAAATAATAGATCACAAATATAGTAAAGTGCTGCAAAGTATTTTTGTAATTTTGGTTTAATAGATCTGAATAAAAAGATCAAATAAAATAGATCGCAAAGCAAATATATGAGGAAGAAGACCCGGGGGCCGTAGATTTCACTAGTGGCTTCTCTCGAAAAAGATAGCAAACGGTAGGTAAACAAATTACTGTTGGGAAATTGATAGAACTTCAAATAATTATGACGATATCCAGGCAATGATCATTACATAGGCATCATGTCCAAGATTAGTAGACCAACTCCTGCCTGCATCTACTACTATTACTCCACACATCGACCGCTATCCAGCATGCATCTAGTGTATCAAGTTCATGGAAAAACGGAGTAATGCAATAAGAACGATGACATGATGTAGACAAGATCTGTTTATCTATATGGCGGTAGATATAGATCTCATCTTTTTATCCTTAGTAGCAACGATAGATACGTGTCGGTTCCCTTTCTGTCACTGGGATCAAGCACCGTAAGATCGAACCCACTACCGGGCACCTCTTCCCATTGCAAGATAAATAGATCAAGTTGGCCAAACAAAACCCAAATATCGGAGAAGAAATACGAGGCTATAAGAGATCATGCACATAAGAGATCAAAGAAACCCAAATAACTTTCATTGATATAAAAAGATATAACCGATCATAAACTCGAAGATCATCTGATCCCAACAAACACACCGCAAAAAGAGTTAAATCATATGGATCTCCAAGAGACCATTGTATTGAGAATTCAGCGAGAGAGAGAAAGCCATCTAGCTACTAACTATGGACCCGAAGGTCTACAAAGAACTACTCACGCATCATCGGAGAGGCACCAAGGGAAGTGGTGAACCCCTCCGTGATGGTGTCTAGATTGGATATGGTGGTTCTAGACTCTGCGGCGGTTGGATGAATATTTTTTCGACGCTTCTAGGGTTTTGGTATTTTTGGGGTATTTATAGAGCAAAGAGGCGGTCCGGGGGGCACCCGAGGTGGGCACAACCCACTAGGGCGCGCCTGGGCCTCCTGGCGTGCCATGGTGGGTTGTGCCCCCCTCGGGGCACCCCCAGGTGCAACTAGGGCCCATGGCCTTCCTTCTGGCCCATAAAAAATCATCGTGGAGTTTCGTGGCATTTGGACATCATCTGATATTGATTTCCTGCGATGTAAAAAACATGGAAAAAACAGCAACTGGCACTTGGCACTATGTCAATAGGTTAGTACCAAAAAATGATATAAAATGATTATAAAACATCCAAGATTGATAATAAAATAGCATGGAACAATCAAAAATTATAGATACGTTGGAGACGTATCACATCGCAGCCCCAAACTTTAAGAAACGACAGCTTAGGTTTCTTGCTAAACCATAGTTCATACGGTGTCGTCTCAAGGGATTTAGATTGTGCCCTATTTAACATGAATGCAGCTGTCTCTAATGCATAACCCCAAAACGATGGTGGTAAATCGGTAAGAGACATCATAGATCGCACCATATCTAATAAAGTACGGTTACGACGTTCGGACACACCATTACGCTGTGGTGTTCCAGGTGGCGTGAGTTGCGAAACTATTCCACATTGTTTCAAATGAAGACCAAACTCGTAACTCAAATATTCACCTCCACGATCAGATCGTAGAAACTTTATTGTTCTTGTTACGATGATTTTCCACTTCACTCTAAAATTCTTTGAACTTTTCAAATGTTTCAGAGTTATGTTTCATCAAGTAGATATACCCATATCTGCTCAAATCATCTGTGAAGGTCAGAAAATAACGATACCCGCCGCGAGCCTCAACACTCATCGGACCGCATACATCAGTATGTATTATTTCGAACAAGTCAGTTGCTCGCTCCATAGTTCCGCAGAACGGAGTCTTAGTCATCTTGCCCATGAGGCATGGTTCACAAGCATCAAGTGATTCATAATCAAGTGATTCCAAAAGTCCATCAGCATGGATTTTCTTCATGCGCTTTACACCAATATGACCTAAACGGCAGTGCCATAAATAAGTTGCACTATCATTATTAACCTTGCATCTTTTGGCTCTAATATTATGAATATGTGTATCACTATGATCGAGATTTAATAAACCATTTATATTAAGTGTATGACCATAGAAGGTTTTATTCATGTAAACAGAACAACAATTATTCTTTGACTTAAACGAATAATCGTATGGCAATAAACAAGATCCAATCATATTCATGCTCAATGCAAACACCAAATAACATTTATTTTAGGTTCAACACTAATCCCAAAGGTAAAAGGAGTGTTCGATGGTGATCTTATCAACCTTGGAATCATTTCCAATACACATCGTCACCTCGTCCTTAACTAGTCTCTGTTTATCTTGCAACTCATGTTTTCGTGTTACTACTCTTAGCAACTGAACCAGTATCAAATACCGCCTTCTGGCTTCTCGCTGACAGGTAGGGCCTGCCGTTCGCAGGCCGTACCGACAGCCCGTAGTGAAGGCATGGCCTCTCCTGTTATGGGTGATGTCATGGGCTGCGTGGCAACAGTGCCGCGCTGGGCGGGGGATGTCCGCCCAGTACGCCACACTGTGGCCACGCTCCGCCCTGGATTCGAAGGTGGCAGGCTGCACTGTAGCCACGCCCCGTCTCGCCGTCTTAATGTGGTGCTAACTTCAAGGGGGCAGAGGGGGGCCGCCTCCTGGGAGCCGGCCTCTCTGGAGGCTGCCTGGTAGGAGTCGGCCTACCTCAAGGCGGTCTTCTGGGTACTGCCCCTTCTAGCAGCCGGCCTTGAGAAGGCGGCTCTTAGTCTTCGAGGCTTGAGGGGCGCAGCCAGCCCCGATGTCTTGAATCGCCATGGGGAGCAGATGAGGCTACCTGTGGTCATTTACTCCGATAGTAGTACCCGAAGCTGGTGGGGCGCCGCGGCTGAAAAGGCAAGGAGCTTCAGCAGGTTCCTACTCCGAGTGGTTTGATTGATCTTGCTTTGTCCGTCTTCTGAAGCGCCGACTGCTAGGAGCCGGCAGTGGCCAGGCGGGCCGCCTGATGATTTTGAAACGTCGCGGCGGGAGCCTGGTGGCACGCCAGCCAGGCGCCAGGCTCGCCACCAGATGCATGCGTGCCATGCGGCACCAGCCTACCGGGCCGGCCTACCAGCCCACGCGCGCGACGGGACATCGCCGCAGGCTGGGGCCCGCCACTACCGGGCTTCGGCGTGCGCGCGGATCCTGTGCGGCCGAGGCGGACGGTTTGGATTCCGTGGCGCAATTACTACGCGCTGTTACCGCGCGGTAAATGCAGGGTCGTGGGGTCGTGGGTACAGTTAATCCCACGATCCCCACGCCCCGTCCCCTCGGCTTCGTAACCCAGGGCTATAAGTAAGGGGAGGAGGGGAGTGGCACTAGCACGCACGCCCTCCTCCCCCTTCGCCATTTCCTTCCTCTTCTTCCTCTCCGCTGCCGCCGTACTCCCGCGCCGTGCCGAGGTGCTGCCAGGGCCCGTCGTCACCGAGCCCGTCCTCTCCGCCGTGCCGTTGCCTTGTCGAACTCGAACTTCTATGGCGCGTGAGCGGGGCGGTGACTGGGACGGTTCGAACGTCCAGGAAGACCACATCACCTTCCTCCGCAACACGCGGCAGCTGCCCGGCGAGGGTTATGTCCAGGCGCGCGCTCCGCCCGCGAAGGAGATCTCGCCGGCGCCGGAGGAAGGCGAACGGGTCATCTTTCGGTCGCACTTCCTCTGCGGCTTCGGCCTGCCGGCGAGCGGCTTCCGCCGCTCCTTTCTTCAATTCTACCGACTCCAGCCGCACCACCTCACGCCGAATACGGTGGTTGCTTCTGTCGGCCTTCGTCACGCTCTGCGAAGGCTACCTCAGCATTCTCCCCACTCTCGAGCTCTGGGGGGAATTCTTCTACACCAAGCTCGGCACCACCGCCAAGAACGAGGCGGCTCAGTGTGGAGCCTCCGTCGCGGTGCGGCGCCCTGGTGCTGGGAATTGCTTCCTGGCCGTCAGCTTGACGCAGTTAGTCAAGCTGTGGCAAAAATCGTACTTCTACGTCAAGAACGTCAACCCGGCGATCGACTTCGTCAACCAGCCGGCTTATGAAGCCGGCCCGCTGGCTGAGCCCCGCACCAGTTGTACCTTCAAGCCGAGGACGCTGTCGGCTGCCACCACCATCGCCGTCACCCGGCTCAGGGTGATGACGGAGTCGGAGGGCCTCAAAGCCTCGGACTTGCTGGTCGCCCTTGTGGAGCGCCGGGTTCTCCCTCTTCAAGGCCGGCCTCATCTGATCAACTGGATGAGTGGTCATCGATACCCATGCCAGATGTCAACCAGGGAGATGCCGGCCGTGGGTGGCCCGCCTGGTGAACTAGATCTCGAACTGGAAACTCTCGGTGTCGGAGTGGCAGTTCGGCAAGCGGCCGTATTCCCGCGCACACACGCCACCTACGGTAAGCTCTTACTCTTCTTTCTCTTTTGTCTGTCGGGTTCTGCTTTGCCGCCTGATCAATTGATCACGATGCAGCTCCTCACGACACAGCCGGCAGCCGACGCCCTGGAGCAGGGCCAGGAGTACCTGCCGGACCGTTCTGTGAGTGATGCGGACGACCCCGACATGGGGGCGGCCGCCATGGAAGAAGACGACGCCACAGGCGGTGGTGATGAAGCATGCGGCTCCGGGGGAGGAGGCGGCCTCGAGGACTGGCCAGACGACGACGGAGAGGAGCACGCGCTGCACCGCCTGCCAGTCGCCAATAGGGCGGGGGCGAGCTTCTTTGCAGCGCCGAGTGCACCAGGCGGCGCACCAAAGCGCCGAGCCGGCTCGCAGCTGCAAGGCGGCCGGCCGAAGAAACCCAAGGGCTCGGCCGCAGAGACCAAGCGGGAGGAGGCCGCCACGAAGGCGGCCCGGTTCCATAGGGCCCCGAAGCAGGCGCCGACGGTGTCCGCGTAAGAGCTTGTCTTTTCTTGTGTTTTCCTTTGTCTTTTTTGCAAAACTCCCTCTGAGTTCTTCTTGCCTTGCTTGAACAGGGCCCCGCTCTCCCTTGAGCAGTCATCCTCTACCTCCATCATTGGAGGGACGGAGGGCTCTGCCAACACCCGCCGCATGGACCCGCGTGCCGAGCTCCAGGCTGCAACGGAGCGGAACGCGCGGGAGGCGCGTGAGGAGCGGGAGGAGGCGGAGCGGCAGAAGGCGGCGGCGGAGAAGCCGGCGCAGGAAGGAGCCGACGCGGTCGCCAAGGCCCAGGCCGACGCCGCGGCTAAGGAGCGGGCGGACGCGGTCGCCAGGGCGCGGGCGGAGAAGGCCACGTGCGACCAGATGCCGCAGCTTGTCGTCCCCCTACGATCCGCGCCGCCCGCACCAGAGATCCCGGCGCCGACTGGGAGAACCGGCGATGAGCAGCCAATTATGGAGAGGGAAGGGGGCGACTCCGCCATCTTGAGGACGGAGGTGCTCTAGGAAGCGCCGACTGCCGAGGTCCGGGGCAGTCGGCCTGTCGTGCCGCCAACGCCTCAAGTTGGCGGTGAGCTGGTGGTGGGGGCGACCCCCGTTGTCCGCACTCCTGCGCGCCGGCATGCGGTGAAGGCGACTTCGGCGCCGCGGCCTCAGGAGATCGTTGCCTCAAGCTCGTCAGCCCCAGAGGCGGAGGCCACTAGTGCCGTCCCACGAGAGTGGACGTCTAGGGGTGGGACGAGCGTCCTGAACAAGGCTGCGCATGAAGTCCAGTCTCTGCTTCAGGCCCAAGGCACCGCCCTCCAGAACTACACGCAGACATTCCTGGCATCGCGAGCCGCCATCCGGGTATGTTCCTGATTCTTGTAATTTTCTTGAACTTCTTCTATGGGGGTGTGCCAGCGCACCCACTAGGTGTAGCCCATGAGTTCCGTGCCGGCTGCTGAGCAGGCGGCTCGGAACTTAAAGGTAAGTTCCGAGTGCTAACCCTTTCTTTTCTTCTGTTGTCTTCGTCGCAGGATTACCACAACATCCGTGTGACCGCCTTTAACTCCCAGGTCCAGGAGTTGGCCAAACGGACCACTGCTTTGGCTGACAGCAGGAGTAAGCACTCCGCTCTTCGTTTTCGCGGGGGCGTGCCAGCGCACCGCGGGGTGTAGCCCCCAAGATTCGGGCCGATTGCTGAGTAGTCGGGTCGGATCTTCTGGCGACCACTTTTCTTTTTTCTTTCATTGAATCCTTCAATCCTTAGACTTGCGGGGGCGCGCCAGCGCGCCCGCAGGGTGTAGCCCCCGAGATTCGGGCCGACTGCTGAGCAGTCGGGTCGGATCTTCCGGCAACTACTTCTTTCTTTGTTGATTTGCTGATCGTCTTTTCTTTCTTGTCTTCTGCAGGAGCCAACGCCACCTTACGGCAGCAGCTGGACGAGGCTCAAACCGCGTTGCACGCCAAGGAGGAGGAGCGCAGCAAAATAGAGCAAGAGCGCGACTGCCTGGCCAAGCAGCTGGCTGACCAGGCAAACCAGCACCAGGCGGAGCTGCGGAATCTCAAGGACGCGGAGGAGGCCCTCCAGGCCGAGTTCGAGACTCGGCGTTCGAACTGGGTCGAGAGGGACAAGGCCTTGTCGAATGGCTACGGCGAGATCGAAGACATGCTCGATGTTGAGTTGTCCTTCTCCTTCTTCTGCCTGCTGACTTGTCCTATGAGCCGGCTTCCGGCTTCATACTCCTTTTTTTTCTTCTTGTACAGAGTATTTCCCTGGTTACTCCATCGCTGCCAACCAAGCCATCGAGGCTCGCCGTGACGAGCGGAGGCTGGCTGGTGAAGAAATCGCGCCCAACGCCCACCGAACTCTCGCCGAGCAGCTGCTCGCCTTCCAAGCTCATCTCCAGCCGGTGCATCGGGCTCTCCGCCGTCTGCAGCGTGCTGAAGCCCAGGTAGTCTCCGCCCTCTGGCCGGGTGCTCCAACTCTGCGCACCCCCAGTTGGACCTCCAACTGGTTAGAGGTGGCCATCGGCCGTATTGAGGCGTGGAAGGGCTCCGCAGCCCGAGCAAGCGCACGGCGGGCCCTAGAGTTTGTCAAGGGGTGGTACCCTACGCTAAACCTACACCAGTTGGCCACTCTTCGTGCTGAAGCTGCTGAAGAGCTGGCGGTGGTGGCGCCCGACCTCTATCGTCGTGCCGCGGTGATACGTCTCCAACGTATTTATAATTTTTGATTGTTCCATGCTATATTATATTCTGTTTTTGGACATTATCGGGCTTTATTATACACTTTTATATTATTTTGGGACTAACCTATTAACCGGAGGCCCAGCCCAGAATTGCTGTTTTTTGCCTATTTCAGAGTTTCGCAGAAAAAAATATCAAACGGAGTCCAAACGGAATGAAACCTTCGAGAACGTGATTTTCGGAATAAACGTGATCCAGAGGACTTGGACCCTACGTCAAGACATCAACCAGGAAGGCACGAGGTAGGGGGGGCGCCTACCCCCCTGGGCACGCCCTCCACCCTTGTGGGTCCCACGTTGCTCCACCGACGTACTTCTTCCTCCTATATATACCTACGTACCCCCAAACTACCAGATACAGAGCCAAAAACCTAATTCCACCGCCGCAACCTTCTGTACCCGTGAGATCCCATCTTGGGGCCTTTTCCGGAGCTCAGCCGGAGGGGGCATCGATCACGGAGGGCTTCTACATGAACACCATAGCCTCTGCGATGATGTGTGAGTAGTTTACCTCAGACCTTCGGGTCCATAGTTATTAGCTAGATGGCTTCTTCTCTCTTTTTGGATCTCAATACAATGTTCTCCCCCTCTCTTGTGGAGATCTATTCGATGTAATCTTCTTTTGCGGTGTGTTTGTTGAGACCGATGAATTGTGGGTTTATGATCAAGTTTATCTATGAACAATATTTGAATCTTCTCTGAATTCTTTTATGTATTATTGGTTATCTTTGCAAGTCTCTTCAAATTATCAGTTTAGTTTGGCCTACTAGATTGATCTTTCTTGCAATGGGAGAAGTGCTTAGCTTTGGGTTCAATCTTGCGGTGTCCTTTCCCAGTGACAGTAGGGGCAGCAAGGCACGTATTGTATTGTTGCCATCGAGGATAACATGATGGGATTTATATCATATTGCATGTGTTTATCCCTCTACATCATGTCATCTCACTTAAAGCGTTACTCTGTTCTTTTGAACTTAATACTCTAGATGCATGCATGATAGCGATCGATGTGTGGAGTAATAGTAGTAGATGCAGGCAGGAGTCGGTCTACTTGTCGCGGACGTGATGCCTATATACATGATCATACCTAGATATTCTCATAACTATGCTCAATTATTTTAATTGCTCAACAGTAATTTGTTTACCCAACGTAATACTTATGCTCTCGAGAGAAGCCACTAGTGAAACCGATGCGCCCCCGGGTCTATTTTCCATCATATTCATCTTCCAACACTTAGCTATTTTTATTGCCTTTTATTTTACTTTGCATCTTTATCATAAAAATACCAAAAATATTATCTTATCATATCTATCAGATCTCACTTTCGTAAGTGACCGTGAAGGGATTGACAACCCCTTTATTGCATTGGTTGCGAGGATTTTATTTGTTTGTGTAGGTGCGAGGGACTCGTGCGTGGCCTCCTACTGGATTGATACCTTGGTTCTCAAAAACTGAGGGAAATACTTATGTTACTTTGCTGCATCACCCTTTCCTCTTCAAGGGAAACCAACGCAGTGCTCAAGAGGTAGCAAGAAGTATTTCTGGCGCCGTTGCCGGGGAGTCTACGCAAAGGTCAACATACCAAGTACCCATCACAAACCCTTATCTCCCGCATTACATTATTTGCCATTTGCCTCTCGTTTTCCTCTCCCCCACTTCACCCTTGCCGTTTATTCGCCCTCTCTTTTTCCGTTCGCCTCTTTTCCGCTTGTTTTGTCGTTATGGCTAGCTCGGTCTTCATCCCTTCGTCTCCCGACTTTGAAGTCCTCCACTTCAAGCAAATACAAGGGGAAAATTTAAAATATGCTTGGTTTAGGATGCTCGAATCTTATCGTAGTTGCAATATAGAGGGAGATTTTAAAATTTTGCTTCGCACTTTTTATGTTGGGCTAACCTTGCCCCATAGACAACTCCTCGATTTTTCCGCCAAAGGTAGTTTTATTGATAATGATCCTAGCTACGCTTATGAAATTATAGAGGGGATAGTGGGAGTACTCCCCCTACAAAAAGGATCATCCCTTACCCAAGAAGAGACTCAAATCCTAGAGAAATTATGTGAATTACAAAAAAATGTTGAACCTCTTAAAAGAATTGGTGGGAATATCAACCGCATGAATAATCTGATTACGCTTTGCAATAAGCGGCTGGATGCTTTAGATTAAAGGATCACCGAGCATAACTCCATTAAGAATTTGCTCACCAAAGATGGCAATACCTAGATCTATCCTTGCTTTTATGCCCAGCTAGGGGCGTTAAACGATAGCGCTTGTTGGGAGGCAACCCAATTTTATTTTTTAGTTTTTTTGCTTTTTGCTTCTGTTTAGGAATAAATATTTGATCTAGCCTCTGGTTAGATGTGTTTTTATGTTTTAATTAGTGTTTGTGCCAAGTTTAACCTATAGGATCTTCTTGGATGATAGTTATTTGATCTTGCTGAAAATTCCAGAAACTTTCGGTTCACGAAAATAATTGTTAAAAATCACTAGAACGTGATAAAATATTGGTTCCAATTTCTTCTGATCAATAAACAAATTGTCTAGGTCTTCCTATTTTTTCTGAATTTTTGGAGTTCCATAAGTTTGCGTTAATACAGATTACTACAGACTGTTCTGTTTTTGACAGATTCTGTTTTTCGTGTGTTGTTTGCTTATTTTGATGAATCTATGGCTAGTAAAATAGTTTATAAACCATAGAGAAGTTGGAATACAGTTGGTTTAACACCAATATAAATAGAGAATGAGTTCATTACAGTACCTTGAAGTGGTCTTTTGTTTTCTTTCGCTAACGGAGCTCACGAGATTTTCTGTTAAGTTTTGTGTTGTGAAGTTTTCAAGTTTTGGGTAAAAGATTTGATGGATTATGGAACAAGGAGTGGCAAGAGCCTAAGCTTGGGGATGCCCATGGCACCACCAGATAATCTAAGGACACCTAAAATCCAAAGCTTGGGGATGCCCCGGAAGGCATCCCCTCTTTCGTCTATGTGACGCCCGGATAATTAAGCTACAGTAATCCCCTGCTAATGATGCCAGGTCACCATCATTACTGTTGCTAATCTCACTCGAGTCAAAGCCGGTTCATATTCAAATTTAAATCAAAGTCAAAATTTAAAGTTTTCAAAAATCAAAACTAAAAGGTACAAACTATGACAAATAAATCATGAGTAATATTGTTGGAGAAATCATTTTTTTATAAAGAATTTGAATACACTAAAGCAATTAAATCAGAGGCTTAAACTATTATTTGAATACCTTTTTAATAGAAAATTATTCTAACTAATTTTATTAAAGTTGCCAAACTTTTGTGGTAGTGACATATTTTAAACCACTAATTATAGTGCAACATTTATAATTTATAAAACAAAATTAAATAGAACAAAAAAAAAAGCTAAAAAAAAAACAACAAAAGGAGGAGAAGCCCCCCCTGCTGGACCGCGGCCCAGCTGGCCATCGGGCCAACCAGGCCGGCCCAGGTCGGCCCTCCCCACTCCTCTCCCTTATCCACCCCACTCCCCCACCGACAACCCCCACCTCCCCACTCCCTCGCTCCCCCACTCCCCGATCCCATCTGGATCGGGGCAACGACCGCGACGCCGCCGCCTCGCCAGCGTCGCCGGACGCCCCCATCGCCTCAACGCCCGCGTCGACCCCCCTTCCCCGCGCCCCGACGCTGGTGCTGCCCTTCGCCGGACCTCGACCACCTCCTCCGCCACCTCGCCTTCCCGCGTCGGCCTCGACAACCCCGGCCCGAGCCACCACCCGTGGCCCCATCACCGGATCGCCGCCGCCCGAAGCTGACCTCGCCTGGAACTGCCACGCCGTCGCCGGACTGCCTCCTTGTCTTCCCCTGCGCCGCACGTCATCCCCGTCCCCCTCCTCGCGCAGCTTCATCGAGCCACGCCGCCCCCCGTTCATCTACAACGATGGTGAGGCCGTCGGCCTCGTCCTTCCCTTACCCCCTGCCGCATGCACGCGCCTGTGCTGCCCGCTGCTGCTGCGCCCGCCCCGCACGGCGCTCGTCGCGCCCGCCCCGCTGGACCGTGTCGCGCCTCCCGCTCAAACCCCCCCATCGCGCGCTGCTCGCTGCGCCCTTGCGCACACGCGCCGCCCTCCCGCGACCGGCCTCTGCCTCGGCTCGCCGCTGCAGGGCGCAGCTCCGGCCGGCCGGCCTCTCCACGGCCGCGCCCGGGCTCGGCCTCTGACCAGGCAACCCCATGCTCGCGCCCGCTAAGCACCCCGCCCAGTGTGGCCTTTGGCCCACTGACTAGTGGGGCCCGGCCCCCTGGTTATTTAAAAATAAATAAATAAATAAATATATTAATTAATTAATTAACGGATTAATTAACCTAAGAAATATTGCTTAATTAGCTAATTAACTTGTAATTAACTTAATGTGTCAATGATAGCAGGGCCCCACCACTAATTGGGCTGATTTAAGCAATCTGTTAGGAAAATGACCTAATGACACCTGGGCCCACAGCCCAGTTTTGACCAGTCAACCCAGTCAATGTTGACTGTTGACCCTGCTGACTCAGCACCGTACTGGTCCCACTGTCATACACACGGACTAGAGTAGCAGTAGGTGGCAAAGTATATTCTGCTTTTAATTTGAATTATTGGAATTCTAGACAATCAATTAAAACTTTAATAATTCTTAGAAAATAAACCGTAACTCGGATGAAAAAACTTTGTACATGAAAGTTGCTCAGAACGACGAGACGAATCCGGTTACGCAGCCCGTTCGTCCGCCACGCATCCCTAGCATAACGAACACGCAACTTTTCCCCTCCGATTCATCTGCCCGAAAACGCGAAACACCGGGGATATTTTCCCGGATGTTTCCCCCTCTTCACCGGTATCACCTCATACCGTGTTAGAACACGTCTAGCTCTGCCTGTTGTCCTATTATGCACTTGCTTGCTATGTATTTACTGTTTCTCCCCCCTCTTCTCTTCGGTAGACCTCGTGACGATGCTGATGCCCCTGTTGTCGACTACGTCACCGACGACCCCTCTCTCTTGTCTGAGCAACCAGGCAAGCCCCCCCCTTGATCACCAGATATCGCCTACTCTACTCTCTACTACTTGCATTAGAGTAGTGTAGCATGTTACTGCTTTCGATTAATCCTATTCTGTTGCATAGCCTGTCATTGATGTTACAGTTGTTCCCCTTACCTGCTATCCTACTGCTTAGTATAGGATGCTAGTTTTCCATCAGTGGCCCTACATTCTTGTCCGTCTGCTGTGCTATACTATCGGGCCGTGATCACCTGGGCGGTGATCACGGGTATATGCTATATACATTATATACATGACACATGTGGTGACTAAAGTCGGGTCGGCTCGAGGAGTACCCGCAAGTGATTCTGATGAGGGGGCTGAAAGGACAGGTGGCTCCACCCCGGTAGAGGTGGGCCTGGGTTCCTGACGGCCCCCGACTGTTACCTTGTGGCGGAGCGACAGGGCAGGTTGAGACCACCCAGGAGAGAGGTGGGCCTGGCCCTGGTCGGCGTTCGCGGATAAACAACACGCTTAACGAGTTCTGGGTATTTGATCTGAGTCTGGCCATTTGGTCTATACGCACTAACCATCTACGTGGGAGTAGTTATGGGTATCCCGACGTCGTGGTATCAGCCGAAGCTCTTTTGACGTCAGCAACTGAGTGGCGCGCGCCGCATTGGACCGTAAGCTCGCGCTTGTATTAAGGGGGCTAGGTCTGCTTCCGGCCGCGTACGCAACGTGCAGGTGTGCATAGGGCGATGGGCCCAGACCCCTGCGCGCATAGGTTTAGACCGGCGTGCTGACCTCTCTGTTGAGCCTAGGTGGGGCTGCGACGTGTTGATCTTACGAGGCCGGGCATGACCCAGAAAAGTGTGTCCGGCCAAATGGGATCGAGCGTGTTGGGTTATGTGGTGCACCCCTGCAGGGAAGTTTATCTATTCGAATAGCCGTGTCCCTCGGTAAAAGGACGACCCGGAGTTGTACCTTGAGCTTATGACAACTAGAACTGGATACTGAATAAAATACACCCTTCCAAGTGCCAGATACAACCCGGTGATCGCTCTCTAACAGGGCGACGAGGAGGGGATTGCCGGGTAGGATTATGCTATACGATACTACTTGGAGGACTTCAATCTACTCTCTTCTACATGCTGCAAGATGGAGATGGCCAGAAGCGTAATCTTCGACTGGAATAGCTATCCCCCTCTTATTCTGGCATTCTGCAGTTCAGTCCACTGATATGGCCCTTTACACATATACCCATTGCATATGTAGTGTAGCTCCTTGCTTGCGAGTACTTTGGATGAGTACTCACGGTTGCTTTTCTCCCTCTTTTCCCCTTTGTATACCTGATTGTCACAACCAGATGCTGGAGTCCAGGAGCTAGAGATCCCGAGGATGATTCTACATGGAGTTCGGCTTCGAGGAGTAGTTAGGAGGTCCCAGGCAGGAGGCCTTGCCTTTTCGATCGTTGCTACTTTTGTGCTAGCCTTCTTAAGGCAAACTTGTTTAACTTATGTCTGTACTCAGATATTGAAGCTTCCGCTGACTCGTCTATGATCGAGCAATTGTATTCGAGCCCTCGAGGCCCCTGGCTTGTATTATGATGCTTGTATGACTTATTTATGTTGTAGAGTTGTGTTGTGATATCTTCCCGTGAGTCCCTGATCTTGATCGTACACATTTGCGTGCATGATTAGTGTACGGTCAAATCGGGGGCGTCACAAGTTGGTATCAGAGCCAATTGCCTGTAGGAATCCCCCTTTCCAACTCCTTGGCCGAAGTCGAGTCTAGACATTACAAAACTTTTACTAACATGGCTGTGTGTCTTACGGGCCCACGCCGCCATCGGGTGGTATTAGGATCTTTTACTCCTCGACCTTTACTCTGGGACTCTGACATCTCTTCTATTCGGGTTAAGTGAATTTTGCTAAATCTAACATTAGGATCTCGTTATCACTTTCACCCGGAGAGCCCCTTATTACTGATGATCGTCTGCTGCACGTGAAGACCCTGAAGATACTCTCCGCTGATAACCCGAGAACTTGTGTTCATCGCTTTTGCAATTCCCTTTCATCGATAAACCCCTATGGATAACCACGTATACTCGCCATTCATACAATGTTTCCCAGATGATCTTGTTATTACAAGATACCCCGAAATTCTCTCTGTTGTTCCGAGAATCCCTTGAGCTTACTACCCTGCTGTTCTTTGTCACCTGAATACCCCTACGGATAATCCTCGCACTTACCGAGTATCCGCTCATCCCCAGTTGATTCAAGTATTTCACAAAAGTGTTCAAAATATCATTCGATCTTCCGAAAATTTTCAGGAGCCTGTTGCTCTTGAAATTCTTGCTTACTAGCATTATGATTAATCCCATAAACCTCGAAATCTTATTGGCACCCTTTGCCATTATCTTTTTGAGTCCATTGACTCAATATGTTGCGAATGCTCGCAATCCTCAATCAGATCCTAGAATTCATCCTTCCGGCTCAGACATCTTTAACATGATCTGGATCTCGACCTATCAAATTGCCATCGATTGTACCCCTAAGCCTACCCAACTTATCCATTCTTGATCAGAGCGTTGCTTCCGACCCCCTGATTTGGAAATCATAATTCTTTTGCATTTGAACTTTGAGTTAGTCAGTTGTTTCTATAATCAGATCTCCTTACATTCTTCTTCCTCTGGTTGAGTACTGATGCTCACATCAGATCCCTTGTGGACCACCAGACCCTTTTGTCGGATTTTATCCGACAATGTCCTCCATATTAAATAAGCTTGTGAGCTTTTCCACGGATATATAAAGCCTTTGGTAAATTGTATCCTCTGCTTTGTGAACCATGCTCTACTTTCGAGCTTGTATTATTTACTCCGAAGTTCGTGGTATAAGTTCCTAAGATGCCCTGATGGGTTGAACCTATGCTTTCCTTAATATGTGTGAACTCGAAAGTTTTCACGAGTCATACTCTCCTGGTATTTTGCCATATAAAATTTCAACACTACAACTTCATCGAACGCGAGAAGTAAATGAAAGGATATGCATTGGAGAAGTGGGAGTCGACCTTGAACTTTGTGTTCATGCCCATGGACCCGATGTAGATCTTATCATTCAAGCTTTTCTTAAATTAATTATTCCATTGGTATAAGTTCATCTTATATCTGGGATCTGGCCTTTTTCAATCATGGTTCCGACCATGTTCTCCTTTAAATACCATTTCTCGTACAAGTTTAAGCACTTGTCTTCTGTAAGAGCAATACCCCAGTCCAACCTCTACTTTGGTTTGTCGTCGAGTATTACCCCTTGGCATCTCGAGATTATCACGGAACTGCATAACTTCTTATGAGTTCTCCATCAAGTATTACATTCTCATGGATTCCAATTTTTCACGGGCTCCGAGTTATTAAACACTCAAGGACATCGATAACTGAATCGAGTCCGCATCATGAATAAACAACTCTTAATAATCTCCCTTGTTTACGAGTTCGTACTCGATCACGTCATCCCTAGCCTGCTCGGCTATGTTATTATCGTGCCGATTTTAACTGTGCTACCTGGTCTTTATTCCCGGAGCACCACCTTCGACGCTGAGCTAAGCTTACGTCGATTTTCCTCGTCATATCATTTCGCCTTGAACAGCAAGCTTGATTTCGAGTTTGTGCCGTACCCTGGGTTCCATTAACCTATCGCTTTCATCATTCCTTTGACTTGATGTCATCATCGATCAATTATATCTTCTTGAAAACCTCTCAACAATTTGTCGTGATCATTGTCAAACAATTTGATTTCTTCCAAGATATCTATCAAATTCTGGATGAGAAATACCATCCTTGCCCTCGATGATTTGTTTTATCATCGACCATTTTATTGCCTTCCATTCAACACAAACTTGTTCGTGTTTTGTGTTGTACCTTGATTTCCTTGCTATCTAGCTTATGATATGTTCTACCCTGGAGTATTACCATCTTTTATGTCAAGAATGTCGTAAGAATCTCACCACCTCGTACGACATCTTGGTACAGTGATACTTCTCCCCATCACCATTCCTTCTTGGTCCCCGTATTGTTTCTAAAAGGAATACCGACCAATGGTCTGTGATGTGTAAATTCTAAACTTCTAGCAACCCTATTGCTTTGAAGTTATTGGTCTATAGTTTCATTCTACGTCTATGGCTTAATGAATCATCATTCGAACATTGATTGTGCTACCTAGCCCGTATTTTGGGTGCACATTTCAACCAATATTTAACTGTGTATGTTTTCCTCGAGCATACATCATTAAGTCATTCGATCTAGCTAATGTTATCTCCTTGTTCACATAGTGGTGGAAATCCATCTTTTGGAAATCTCAAAGGATTGTCGCTGAGTCAATCAGTCACCTCCTCACCTCTCCTTGATTTAATGATGAACCCTTGTTCGGAACTCGCTTCCATAGTTCATCTCCCGAGAATCTTCGATGTCGTTTCGACAATTTGTGTTGCACCTTTCTTCTCAGGCCTCCTAAGTCTGAGTTATCCTAACACCAATCAGATCTGAATCTCGGTCAGATATGATGGTTGGAACATATTTCCAAGAGTTATAACATTGGCCTATTTATGACCCGGTAAGGTGATGATACCCAGCACACCTGGCGGGAGGACCTATTGTTATAAGTTTTCCCTTTTAGCAAGGTTAGCTGTTCTTCCATGAGGAAATTGTAAGACTTATTCTATAAGTTGTTCCTGATGGACCCTTTTGTTTCCAAAGTCTGATCTTCACCTGTTGACCATGTCAATGCTATCTCGAAGCATGTCTATGGTAATCCGATTTTCAACGGGAACATTTGAAGCCCAATGCTAAATATTTCCTGCTCAATTATCCAAACACCATTGTATGGGTAATGTCATGAAAATTCTCTCCCGTACCTAAAAGAGTTTTCTACATTATATCCTGTCATGGATATCATGCTCTGCTTGCCCTTGGGAAGGATATACCCTTGAAATATGTGTTTAAACACATTTTCTTTCCATTGTTCTGTTTAATCTGATAATCATATTTTCCTTTCCATTGTTTGGTTTAACCTTTCTGGTGATCTATATGATCTAAGCAGTAGTATTCTCCTGCTTATGTAAACACCTCGGTGTACAATTCTGTCAGTAAGACCCTGTTACTATTGTCGATGACATTCCGGTAACCACCGATGGACGAGAACTTTGCCTATTGGTCCGCCTCGTTCAACGAGCAGGAAAAATGGTTCTCTTCGTCCCTCGCCCTTGGTATCGACGTTGTTGCCGGCATAATCGACAGGCTACCCTCTGGCATGTCTTGCTATCATGACCGTGTAAGATGCCAACGACCTTCCTACTTTTAACCACATGGTGGGCCCATAACCCACAGTTCCACAGGATCGAAACCTGACTCTCCTATAATCTCTGTTTCCAAACTTATTCCTCGCGCTTGATCTCGTATATAATTCACGAGTCACCTCCCGAGAGGTCATCAGTTCTGGTATCAGACACAAAACTTACTCCCATTGATCTGGACCCCTTTTACACTTTGTTTCAGGCATCGAACGATTGCCTACCCGCTTGAAACTTCTCGTGGAACTTTCTTACTTGCTCTCGGTCTTTCTTAAGATTTAGTTCGAGAGTTACTTTCCGCCACCTTCCCCGATGATATTAACCAGATAGTAAACCTTGCAGAGGTCCGTTCTTCCAGAATACCCCCTTACTCTGTCGTAAGTACGATGGAGTTCCCGAATGAAAGGATGCCAGCTTCATCATGATGACCTGAAGCAGGAAAATGAAGACATCAACGTAATGGATCAACCGCTTCAAGAAAAGAAACCAAGACCGAGAAGATTCGTTAGAATTCCGTAACCAGAACTTTCCCCCGTACTCCCCTCTTAAATCTCGGGACGAGATTTCTTGTAGTGGAGGAGAATTGTGACGCCCGGATAATTAAGCTACATTAATCCCCTGCTAATGATGCCAGGTCACCATCATTACTGTTGCTAATCTCACTCGAGTCAAAGCCGGTTCATATTCAAATTTAAATCAAAGTCAAAATTTAAAGTTTTCAAAAATCAAAACTAAAAGGTACAAACTATGACAAATAAATCATGAGTAATATTGTTGGAGAAATCATTTTTTTATAAATAATTTGAATACACTAAAGTAATTAAATCAGAGGCTTAAACTATTATTTAAATACCTTTTTAATAGAAAATTATTCTAACTAATTTTATTAAAGTTACCAAACTTTTGTGGTAGTGACATATTTTAAACCACTAATTATAGTGCAACATTTATAATTTATAAAACAAAATTAAATAGAACAAAAAAAAAGAAAAGCTAAAAAAAAACAACAAAAGGAGGAGAAGCCCCCCCTGCTGGACCGCGGCCCAGCTGGCCATCGGGCCAACCAGGCCGGCCCAGGTCGGCCCCCCCACTCCTCTCCCTTATCCACCCCACTCCCCCATCGACAACCCCCACCTTCCGACTCCCTCGCTCCCCCACTCCCCGATCCCATCTGGATCGGGGCAACGACCGCGACGCCGCCGCCTCGCCCCCGTCGCCGGACGCCCCCATCGCCTCAACGCCCGCGTCGACCCCCCTTCCCCGCGCCCCGACGCTGGTGCTGCCCTTCGCCGGACCTCGACCACCTCCTCCGCCACCTTGCCTTCCCGCGTCGGCCTCGACAACCCGGGCCCGAGCCACCACCCGTGGCCCCATCACTGGATCGCCGCCGCCCGGAGCTGACCTCGCCTGGAACTGCCACGCCGTCGCCGGACTGCCTCCTCGTCTTCCCCTGCGCCGCACGTCATCCCCGTCCCCCTCCTCGCGCAGCTTCATCGAGCCACGCCGCCCCCCGTTCATCTACAACGATGGTGAGGCCGTCGGCCTCGTCCTTCCCTTACCCCCTGCCGCATGCACGCGCCTGTGCTGCCCGCTGCTGCTGCGCCAGCCCCGCACGGCGCTCGTCGCGCCCGCCCCGCCTGACCGTGTTGCGCCTCCCGCTCAAACCCCCCCATCGCGCGCTGCTCGCTGCGCCCTTGCGCACACGCGCCGCCCTCCCGCGACCGGCCTCTGCCTCGGCTCGCCGCTGCAGGGCGCAGCTCCGGCCGGCCGGCCTCTCCACGGCCGCGCCCGGGCTCGGCCTCTGACCAGGCAACCCCATGCCCGCGCCCGCTAAGCACCCCGCCCAGTGTGGCCTTTGGCCCACTGACTAGTGGGGCCCGGCCCCCTGGTTATTTAAAAATAAATAAATAAATAAATAGATTAATTAATTAATTAACAGATTAATTAACCTAAGAAATATTGCTTAATTAGCTAATTAACTTGTAATTAACTTAATGTGTCAATGATAGCAGGGCCCCACCACTAATTGGGCTGATTTAAGCAATCTGTTAGGAAAATGACCCAATGACACCTGGGCCCACAGCCCAGTTTTGACCAGTCAACCCAGTCAATGTTGACTGTTGACCCTGCTGACTCAGCACCGTACTGGTCCCACTGTCATACACACGGACTAGAGTAGCAGTAGGTGGCAAAGTATATTCTGCTTTTAATTTGAATTATTGGAATTCTAGACAATCAATTAAAACTTTAATAATTCTTAGAAAATAAACCGTAACTCGGATGAAAAAACTTTGTACATGAAAGTTGCTCAGAACGACGAGACGAATCCGGTTACGCAGCCCGTTCGTCCGCCACGCATCCCTAGCATAATGAACACGCAACTTTTCCCCTCCGATTCATCTGCCCGAAAACGCGAAACACCGGGGATATTTTCCCGGATGTTTCCCCCTCTTCACCGGTATCACCTCATACCGTGTTAGAACACGTCTAGATCTGCCTGTTGTCCTATTATGCACTTGCTTGCTATGTATTTACTGTTTCTCCCCCCTCTTCTCTTCGGTAGACCTCGTGACGATGCTGATGCCCCTGTGGTCGACTACGTCACTGACGACCCCTCTCTCTTGTCTGAGCAACCAGGCAAGCCCCCCCCTTGATCACCAGATATCGCCTACTCTACTCTCTACTACTTGCATTAGAGTAGTGTAGCATGTTACTGCTTTCGATTAATCCTATTCTGTTGCATAGCCTGTCATTGATGTTACAGTTGTTCCCCTTACCTGCTATCCTACTGCTTAGTATAGGATGCTAGTTTTCCATCAGTGGCCCTACATTCTTGTCCGTCTGCTGTGCTATACTATCGGGCCGTGATCACCTGGGCGGTGATCACGGGTATATGCTATATACATTATATACATGACACATGTGGTGACTAAAGTCGGGTCGGCTCGAGGAGTACCCGCAAGTGATTCTGATGAGGGGGCTGAAAGGACAGGTGGCTCCACCCCGGTAGAGGTGGGCCTGGGTTCCTGACGGCCCCCGACTGTTACCTTGTGGCGGAGCGACAGGGCAGGTTGAGACCACCCAGGAGAGAGGTGGGCCTGGCCCTGGTCGGCGTTCGCGGATAAACAACACGCTTAACGAGTTCTGGGTATTTGATCTGAGTCTGGCCATTTGGTCTATACGCACTAACCATCTACGTGGGAGTAGTTATGGGTATCCCGACGTCGTGGTATCAGCCGAAGCTCTTTTGACGTCAGCAACTGAGTGGCGCGCGCCGCATTGGACCGTAAGCTCGCGCTTGTATTAAGGGGGCTAGGTCTGCTTCCGGCCGCGTACGCAACGTGCAGGTGTGCATAGGGCGACGGGCCCAGACCCCTGCGCGCATAGGTTTAGACCGGCGTGCTGACCTCTCTGTTGAGCCTAGGTGGGGCTGCGACGTGTTGATCTTACGAGGCCGGGCATGACCCAGAAAAGTGTGTCCGGCCAAATGGGATCGAGCGTGTTGGGTTATGTGGTGCACCCCTGCAGGGAAGTTTATCTATTCGAATAGCCGTGTCCCTCGGTAAAAGGACGACCCGGAGTTGTACCTTGAGCTTATGACAACTAGAACTGGATACTGAATAAAATACACCCTTCCAAGTGCCAGATACAACCCGGTGATCGCTCTCTAACAGGGCGACGAGGAGGGGATTGCCGGGTAGGATTATGCTATACGATACTACTTGGAGGACTTCAATCTACTCTCTTCTACATGCTGCAAGATCGAGATGGCCAGAAGCGTAGTCTTCGACTGGAATAGCTATCCCCCTCTTATTCTGGCATTCTGCAGTTCAGTCCACTGATATGGCCCTTTACACATATACCCATTGCATATGTAGTGTAGCTCCTTGCTTGCGAGTACTTTGGATGAGTACTCACGGTTGCTTTTCTCCCTCTTTTCCCCTTTGTATACCTGATTGTCGCAACCAGATGCTGGAGTCCAGGAGCTAGAGATCCCGAGGATGATTCTACATGGAGTTCGGCTTCGAGGAGTAGTTAGGAGGTCCCAGGCAGGAGGCCTTGCCTTTTCGATCGTTGCTACTTTTGTGCTAGCCTTCTTAAGGCAAACTTGTTTAACTTATGTCTGTACTCAGATATTGATGCTTCCGCTGACTCGTCTATGATCGAGCAATTGTATTCGAGCCCTCGAGGCCCCTGGCTTGTATTATGATGCTTGTATGACTTATTTATGTTGTAGAGTTGTGTTGTGATATCTTCCCGTGAGTCCCTGATCTTGATCGTACACATTTGCGTGCATGATTAGTGTACGGTCAAATCGGGGGCGTCACAGTCTACTTCCATCGGTAACTTTACTTGGAGCTATATTTTTATTCACCACATGATATGTGTTTTGCTTGGAGCGTCTTGTATTATTTGAGTCTTTGTTTTTTCAGTTTACCACAAATATCCTTGATGTACACACCTTTTGAGAGAGACACACATGATTCAGAAATTGTTAGAATACTCTATGTGCTTCACTGATATCTTTTGAGCTATATAGTTTTGCTCTAGTGCTTCACTTATATCTTTTAGAGCACGGCGGTGGATTTGTTTTATATAAACTATTGATCTCTCATGCTTCACTTATATTATTTTGAGAGTCTTAAAATAGCATGGCAATTTGCTTTAATATCATGAGAAATTTGATGGTTGATAATTGTTTTGAGATATAAAGGTGGTAATATCATAGTTGTGCTAGTTGAGTAATTGTGGAATTGAAAAATACTTGTGTTGGAGTTTGTGATTCCCGTAGCATGCACGTATGGTGAATCGTTATGTAACAAAGTCGTAGCATGAGGTATTTATTGATTGTCATCCTTTGTGTGGCGGTCGGGATCGCGCGATGGTTAACTCCTACCAACCCTTCCCCTAGGAGCATGCGTAGTAGTATTTTTCTTCGAGGGCTAATAAATTTTTGCAATAAGTATATGAGTTCTTTATGACTAATGTGAGTCCATGGATTATACGCACACTTACCTTTCCGCGATTTTCTAGCCTCTTCGGTACCGTGCATTGCCCTTTCTCACCTTGAGAGTTGGTGCAAACTTCGCCGGTGCATCCAAACCCCGTGATATGATACGCTCTATCACACATAAACCTCCTTATATCTTCCTCAAAACAGCCACCATACCTACCTATTATGGCATTTCCATAGCCATTCCGAGATATATTGCCATGCAACTTTCCATTGTTTCGTTTATCATGACACGCTCCATTATTGTCATATTGCTTTGCATGATCATGTAGTTGACATTGTATTTGTGGCAAAGCCACCATTCACAATTGTTTCATACATGTCGCTCTTGATTCATTGCATATCCCGGTACACCGCCGGAGGCATTCACATAGAGTCATATTTTGTTCTAAGTATTGAGTTGTAATTCATGAGTTGTAAGTAAATAAAAGTGTGATGATCATCATTATTAGAGCATTGTTCCAAGTGAGGAAAGGATGATGGAGACTATGATTCCCCCACAAGTCGGGATGAGACTCCGGACTAAATAAAAAAAAGAGGCCATAAAAAGGAGAAAAGGCCCAAACAAAAAAAATGAGAGAAAATGAGAGAAGGGACAATGTTACTATCCTTTTACCACACTTGTGCTTCAAAGTAGCACCGTGATCTTCATGATAGAGAGTCTCTCATTTTGTCGCTTTCATATACTAGTGGGAAATTTCATTATAGAACTTCGCTTGTATATTCCAATGATGGGCTTCCTCAAATGCGCGAGGTCTTCGTGAGCAAGCAAGTTGGATGCACACCCACTTAGTTTCTTTTGTTTGAGCTTTCATACACTTATAGCTCTAGTGCATCCGTTGCATGGCAATCCCTACTCCTTGTATTGACATCAATCGATGGGCATCTCCAAGCCCGTTGATTAGCCTCGTTGATGTGAGACCTTCTCCCTTTTTGTCTTCCCACATAACCCCTACCATTATACCTTATTCCACCATAGTGCTATATCCATGGCTTGCGCTCATGTATTGCGTAAGAGTTGAAAAGGCTGAAGCGTGTTAAAAAGTACGAACCAATTGCTTGGCTAAAACCGGGGTTGTACATGATATGAATATTTTGTGTGGGGAAGATGGAGCATGGCCAGACTATATGATTTTGTAGGGATAACTTGCTTTGGCTATGTTATTTTGATAAGACATAATTGCTTGGTTAGCATGCTTGAAGTATTATTGTTTTTATGTCAACATTAAACTTTTATCTTGAATCATATTAAATCTGAACATTCGTGCCACAATAAGAAGAATTACATTGAAATTATGCTAACTAGCATTCCACATCAAAAATTCTGTTTTTATCATTTACCTACTCGAGGACGAGCAGGAATTAAGCTTGGGGATTATTGCTACGTCTCCAACGTATCTATATTTTTTTATTGTTCCATGCTATATTATATTCTGTTTTTGGACATTATCGGGCTTTATTATACACTTTTATTTTATTTTTGGGACAAACCTATTTTTTTGAATATTTACTGTGAGGCAAAGCCCCACAACCCTTTATTAAAGAAAACAGAACTGTACAAGCAAATTACAGACTATACAAAGAAAAAAGAAAAGAGCCTACCTATGACTAAACATCCCTACCTGCTTTACAGCAAAGAATCAACCCAAGCCAAGAGTTTTGGTTTAATACAATCCTTCACCCCTATGAGCAAGCAATGAAATATCATGGATGAATTTACACTTCCAAGCACTGAAAGTAGCTCTCTCAGCTCTGAAGGTTCTGCCATTTCTTAAAATCCAAATATTCCAGGCTGCTGCTAGCATAACTTCAAAGAAGAAAGGGTGTCTGAAGCTGGATCTAGCATGCATGATACATTGCAGTATATCGGGGTCTCCAGACCAATCAATGCCCAAGTAGCTCCAGACTCTACAGCTAAATGTGCAATTAAAAAACAGATGGATTCTATCCTCATATACCAGCTCACTGCAAATGAGACAGAGATTGTCATCTTGGCTTGAGCGCCAATGTCTTCGAACTAGCATATCCTTGGTGTTTAGTCTGTCAAAGAATAACAGCCACCCAAACACCTTGATCTTCATAGTGCACCTACTCTGCCACAACCATTTGCAAGGTTGTATTGTAGGTAGGTGGGAGTGCATGATCGTGTAGAAGCTTTTGGCAGTGTATTCCCCTGATTTACCAGGCCATATCCAAACATCAGGTATAGTGGGGTCTCTGTCTAACTGCATGATCCAACCTTCCAGCATGTGTAACTCAGCAACAGCCTCATGAGAAAGAGGCAAATAAAACATGGAGAATAGATCCTGGGATTGAAGAAATTCCTGCACTGAGATCTTATCATTATTGACAAAAGAAAACAACCTAGGCAATCTCCAACATAGGGGTCTAGCAGAACCCCCAATGTGCCAAGAATCTGTCCAGAACAGAGCAGTGTCACCCATGTTGATATGAGCTGAGGCAATAGCAGTATAAGCCTCATGCAGTTTCAGAACATGCCTCCACCAGAAAGATCCAGCTTGAGCTGTGGCCTGTGGAACCCCATGATCATAGTTCCTGTTCCATATCAGGGTCACCCAAGGAATATCAACCTTGTTATAGAACTTGTGAAGATGCTTGATGAGGAGTCCTTTATTCTGGATGTTCAGATTAATAACTCCTAAACCCCATTTATCTTTTGGCCTGCAAACTAGCTCCCATGCAGCCAGAGACTGCTTTGGATCATCACTATTGCCCCTCTAGAGACATTGCCTGAAGATTCTGTCTAGCTGCTTAATGATCCCTGGTGGAATATTGAGGCTGCACAGAAAGTATATTGGCAGAGAGGTCAGGACAGAAGTAAGAAGCTGCAAGCGAGAGCCTTGATTCAGCATGGAAGAGCTTGCAGTTAACCTCCTCTCAAGACCGTCAACAAGAGGCATTAGGTCAATGATCCTTGGCCTAGTAGTTCCCAAAGGCAATCCAAAATAAGTAAATGGTAGCTGCCCAATTCTACAACCAAGAATAGCAGCAAGCCTAGTAGCCTCCTCATCACTCATATTCAATGGAATCATTGAAGATTTAGCAAAGTTCACCTTTAAACCTGTGGATTGTTGGAAGGTAAGAAGCATGTTCTTTAGGGCAACAAGCTCATCATCCTTAGCTGCAAGAAATATAATCGTGACATCCGCATATTGAATGATAGGAAAATCTCTGTCATGGGTTGGAATAGGCAAAGAGAGCGTGCCATGCTCCAGCATTTGGTTGACCACAGACTGCAACAGATCCGCTGTGATGACAAATAACAATGGTGATAGGGGATCACCCTGTCTGACCCCACACTTGCACTTAAATTGCTTTCCAGGAATTCCATTTAACAGCACAAACGAAGAACCTGTGGACAGTAATTGTTTAACCCAAGATATCCATTTGGCATCAAACCCTTTATGCTGCAACATCTATAGAATAACCTCATGCTCGACAGTGTCAAAGGCCTTAGCAAAATCCAATTTAAGAATTATGATTGGACGCTTGGACTGTTTACATTGATGGATATACTCAAAACTCCAGGCCAGACAATCCTGAATTGACCTACCCTTAAGGAACCCATACTGATTTTTGTGGATACACCTAAGGATCACCTTCTGCAACCGGTTGGCCAACAACTTTGTTAGAAATTTTAAACAAGTGTTGGTGAGAGATATTGGCCGGAAATCATCAGGCCCTTCCGGTGAAATGATCTTGGGTATGAGTGTAATGAGGGAGCCATTAATGTTTTCCAACGAAAGCTTCCCCTCATAAAAATCCCGAATCATCCTCAAGAAATCCTTCTCAATTATAGGCCAACAACGCTGGACAAACATCCCATTTAAGCCATCCGGGCCAGGTGCTCGATCCACCGGCAATTCTTTCAAAACTTTGTTGATTTCCTCATCAGAAAACGGCAAGGATAGCTCCTCCAGTCACGTGGGACTAACCTATTAACCGGAGGCCCAGCCCAGAATTGATTTTTTTTGCCTATTTCAGAGTTTCGCAGAAAAAGAATATCAAATGGAGTCCAAACGGAATGAAACCTTCGGGAACGTGATTTTTGGAACGAATGTGATCCAGAGGACTTGGACCCTACGTCAAGACATCAACTAGGAAGGCACGAGGTAGGGGGGCACGCCTACCCTCCTGGGCGCGCCCTCCACCCTCGTGGGCCCCACGTTGCTCCACCGACATACTTCTTCCTCCTATATATACCTACGTACCCCCAAACTACCAGATATGGAGCCAAAAACCTAATTCCCCCGCCGCACCCTTCTGTACCCGTGAGATCCCATCTTGGGGCCTTTTCCGGAGCTCCGCCGGAGGGGGCATCGATCACGGAGGGCTTCTACATCAACACCATAGCCTCTCCGATGATGTGTGAGTAGTTTAACTCAGACCTTTGGGTCCATAGTTATTAGCTAGATGCCTTCTTCTCTCTTTTTGGATCTCAATACAATGTTCTCCCCCTCTCTTGTGGAGATCTATTCGATGTAATCTTCTTTTGCGGTGTGTTTGTTGAGACCGATGAATTGTGGGTTTATGATCAAGTTTATCTATGAACAATATTTGAATCTTCTCTGAATTCTTTTATGTATGATTGGTTATCTTTGCAAGTCTCTTCGAATTATCAGTTTGGTTTGGCCTACTAGACTGATCTTTCTTGCAATGGGAGAAGTACTTAGCTTTGGGTTCAATCTTGCGGTGTCCTTTCCCAGTGACAGTAGGGGCAGCACGGCACGTATTGTATTGTTTCCATCGAGGATAACAAGATGGGGTTTATATCATATTGCATGAGTTTATCCCTCTACATCATGTCATCTCACTTAAAGCGTTACTCTGTTCTTTTGAACTTGATACTCTAGATGCATGCTGGATAGCGGTCGATGTGTGGAGTAATAGTAGTAGATGCAGGCAGGAGTCGGTCTACTTGTCGCGGACGTGATGCCTATATACATGATCATACCTAGATATTCTCATAACTATGCTCAATTCTGTCAATTGCTCAACAGTAATTTGTTTACCCACCGTAATACTTATGCTCTCGAGAGAAGCCACTAGTGAAACCTATGGCCCCCGGGTCTATTTTCCATCATATTCATCTTCCAACACTTAGCTATTTTTATTGCCTTTTATTTTACTTTGCATCTTTATCATAAAAATACCAAAAATATTATCTTATCATATCTATCAGATCTCACTTTCGTAAGTGACCGTGAAGGATTGACAACCCCTTTATTGCGTTGGTTGTGAGGATTTTATTTGTTTGTGTAGGTGCGAGGGACTCGTGCGTGGCCTCCTACTGGATTGATACCTTGGTTCTCAAAAATTGAGGGAAATACTTACGCTACTTTGCTGCATCACCCTTTCCTCTTCAAGGGAAAACCAACGAAGTGCTCAAGAGGTAGCACGCGGCTATAGCCAAGTACATGGACACCAGTGTCTTCCTCCCCGAGCTAACTGAGGAGGGTGCTGAGGCACCGCCCAATTGGTTCGGGCTGAACCCAGAAGACGGCGAGGAGTCGGTGGAGGTGATCGCCTCCAGCGATGAAGGTGAGGAGGAGGACGACGAAGACGATGCGCCGGGTGGTGGAGACAACGGCCAGCCTCAGCCCGACCAAATCTCGACCAATGGGCGGCGCACCGACGAGCCGACTGCTACTGGCGCTGAACAGGCCGAGACCAACCAGGCGGCCGCTCCACCACCCGGAGCCTCGACCTCCGCCGACCCCTCCGATCCAGCTGCTGCTCCTCTGGCCTAGGTGGCCAAGTTATCTTTTTCTTTTCCTGTTTTGTAATCTCTTGAACAAAAATTGTTAAGTCTGCGCAGTTCCACCCGCTGGGGGTGTATTCAAACTTTGTTGAATGCTGGCCGAGGGCCTTTTGCTATGTAAATTGTCTTTGCCAATTTCGGACTTGTCTTGCTTTTCTGCTCCTTTGGCTTTTTTCCTTTGCCGCCTTCCCTTGGCTGCCGGCTTGCCAACCGGACAGCCGCTCTGCAGACTGTGGCTGGGTCAAGTACTTGGCCGTTTTTTTGGAAGGTAAGTACTTTAGCCGTAGGTAGAGCATAGCAAGTTAAGTTAGAAACCGGTCGGCCGGCTGTTCAACAGCCGGTCGGCGAGGCGAGGAGCCGGCTTGGCCTATGCGAATGCTTTGGTCCTTAGCCATTTTTCGTGTGGGCACCGTTTCCTGCCTTTAACTCTTGCCAGCCGGACAGTCGCTCTGCGAGCTGCAGCTTATGGCAAGAGAGGGCTTAGGTGCCGGCAGACTACTTGTCCGACTGCAGGTAGCATTGGCATAGCACAAGGCGACAAGCCCCCGGGCCGACTCGTCGTACCTGATGCCAGGAAAAATAATGAAATGACACATTCATAGGCATATAACTTATCATATAGATAAAAAGGGTAGCCCCCGAGTGCTCCTCGAGGGACCCGATGTCTTAGCGCTTAATACAAAAGGTAGCGTGGTACATACCGAATCAACTGTAAAATCTTCGAAGGAGATTTGCGTTCCATGGGCGCTCCGATTCCTTGCCGGAGTCGTCTCTCTTGCATGCTCTGGGCTTCTGCGCATCGATCAAGTAGTAGGAGTCGTCGCCCAATGCTTTACTGATGATGAAGGGGCCTTCCCAAGGGGCCGAGAGCTTGTGCTAGCCGGCTGTTCGCTGGATCAATCAGAGCACAAGGTCTCCCTCTTGGAAGGATCTTGGTTTGACCTTCCGACTGTGGTAGCGGCGCAAACTCTGCTGGTAGATGGCGGACCGGCTGAGTGCCAACAGCCGGCCCTCTTCCAGCAGATCGACACCGTCTTCGCGTGCTTCTTTCGCCTCTGCCTCCGTGTACATGGTGACGCGAGGTGAGTCAAACTCAATGTCAGTTGGGATGACGGCCTCTTCCCCATACACGAGGAAGAATGGAGTGAAGCCGGTTGACTTGTTCGGAGTGGTGCGGAGACTCCAGAGGATGGCAGGCAGCTTGTCGATCCAGCAGCCGGCCGACCGCTCCAGTGGCTCGACCAGTCGGGGCTTGATGCTGGAGAGGATGAGGCCGTTTGCTCGCTCAACTTGGACGTTTGACTGCGGATGGGCAACGGACGCTAAGTCCAGTCAGATGCCCTGCGTCGCGCAAAAACGGGCCAAGGCTCCCTTGGCAAAGTTCGTGCCATTGTTGATGATGATGCTGTGTGGCGCACCGTATCGGACGGTGATATCTGCGATGAAGGTCACAACAGTCGGACCGTTTAGTTTCTTGATTGGCTTCGCTTCAATCCACTAGGTGAATTTGTCCACAGCGACAAGCAGATGGGTCATGCCGCCACGTGCTGTCTTGAATGGTCCCACAATGTCCAGCCCCCACACGGCAAAAGGCCAGGTGAGGGGGATGGTCTTTAGTGCAGAAGCCGACAGATGTTGCTTGGAGCTCAATTTCTGGCACCCCTTGCAGTGTTTGACCAGATCCTTGGCGTCCTCCAAAGCGGTCGGCCAGAAGAAACCATGGCGGAAAGCTTTGGCGACAAGGGATCTGGAGGCCGCGTGGTGGCCGCACTCGCCTTGGTGGATATCTTTGAGGATTTCTTGGCCCTTCTCTGGTTCTACGCAGCACTGGAAGACTCCAGTTACACTGCATCTGACCAGCTCTCTGTTTACTATCGTGTAGGCTCCTACTCGGCGCTGCACTTGCCGGGTCGAGATCTCATCGGCCGGCAGCTCTCTGTTCACCAGAAACTTGAGGATGGGCTGCACCCATGATGGTGCTTGAATTTCTTCTACTACCACTACAACCACTACAGCCACTTGTACTAGGGCGGTTGGGTTGGGAGGAGGCGAGTTGGAGTTGGTTGCCGCTTGCTGTGCCGTTGAAGTCGCCAGGCCGACTGCTGCAGCCCCCGGGCCGGGTTGTGAAGTCCCCGGGCCGGGTGCGACTGCTGCAGTCCCTGTGCCGCCTGCCGAAGTCCCCGGGCCGGCTGCTGCAGCCCTCGAGTCGGATCCGACTTGTCACAACCCCAGATCAGCCCTTGCTTGATTTTTCTTGCATCCATGCATCATGTCTAAATTTCTTTCAAATTTGAATTGGGGAATTGGAGAGCCTCAGAAATCATTTCTAAAAATGATCAACATTAAAAATTGCTTCAAATGTTTCCAAGGAAATGTTCCTTTTCTGCTTTGAAAAAATATTGGCAAGAATAAAATTCAAACCAATATTTTTGGAGGTTCAAAAGTATTTATCTTGGGCCTTTGAGTTAAATCCTATAGTATTTGAATTGGATTATATTCATAATAATTAGTTTACTAATCCAATAATTCTGAAAATTGGTGAGTGGCTCTTAATATATTATACATAGCCACATGATTATTTTCAGAAGCTAAAAAAATAGTTTAGTGCCTGAACTAAATCAGAACACAAAAAACAAAATAGAAAACAGAACAGAAATTATGGAAAGACAGAAACCTCACCTGGGCCTTACCTGGCAGAAGAGGCCCAGCCCACCAGGGGCTGAGTGGTCTTCTTCCTCCTGCCAGGAGGACAGACAGGTGCGTGGCGAGCGCGCCGACGACGCCTTGCCACCTCCTGCTTCAGCCGCACGACCCCGACCCCTCCAGACGTGCCACGACGACGCCCCGAAGCCCCTGTCTCCTCTCCCTCACTCGCTGCACTCTCTCCCCTCCCCTGTCCCTCTCGCGCGCACTCACCCGATCGCAGCCGCAGCCGCCGCTCGCCGTAGCCATGGCCACCGGCCACCCCACGCCTCGCCGACGCGCCCAGAAGCTCCGCCGCTTCATCCTCGACCCCCACACCGAGCCGCGCGACGCCGGACGCCCCACAACGCCGCCTTTGCCCTCGTCTTCAACCTCGGGCACCGGAGATCGCCACCGCCGATTCAACACCTCCGAGCCGTCCCCGAGCGCGCTAAGCATCCCTACAGCCTCTATGTGAGCTCCTACGCCATTTCCCTCTTACCCCGACGCCGTTCGCGACCTGTAGCCGTTGATTCCGCGCTGACCGAAACGCCCCGCCGCACGAGCTCGACGCCGGCGTCACTTCGGTGGCCATTTGGCCATCCGTCGGTGTGCAACGCGTTCGCAACCTCGTGTAGTGCATCCCTAGCGCACTGGTTCGCTCGACCGCGAGTCGCAGCAGCAAAACTCACGAACGCCGAACTCCGGCCACCGCCGACGCCACAGCTCACCCCATCTCCTCTCGCTTGCTCCTTTGGATGCGCGCGAACCCGAGGAACCCGTAGCAGCAAACGGCGAGGCAAATGGTTGCCCGTAGCTCGATCCCGAGGAGCATCCGTCGTCGGATGTGCTCGCCGGCGTTCAACTCCGGCGAGGACCGACGTGGCGCTGTCTTTAACGCTAATCCCTCCCAGCTCAGCCGCCCTTAGCCACTGACAATGGGCCCCGCAGCAGGTCAAAGTGCTAGTCAACGCGGGTTAGCACCAGGTGTCACTGACGTGTGGACCCCACATGTCAGGTTTGACCCTGGTCAGCGCTGCTGACCTGCTGACACAGGCATGACATAGTGCTGACGCAATTAATCCTTTTCTGGATTTAAAATAACTCAGGAATTCCAGAAAATGCCCTAAACTTCTAAAATTCATAGAAATTCAACCGTAGCTCCAAATGAAATGATTTATATATGAAAAATTATCAGAAAAATCCAAAGAATCTGTTTATGGCATCCTCATGCATGTTTGAACAACCTACAGCCACTGTATATGACAATTTGAATAAATGGCATCTGAAATGTCTTATATGGAGTTTGAATTTGAACCTAAGGTTCAAACCAACTCCATTTAATATGTTGCTAGCTGCATTAGCTCAAAACACATTCATATTGCCATGTCATGATCATGCATCATATTGTGCATTGCATTGATTGTGTTCTTCCTTGTTTGCCGGTGATTGTCTCCTCTCGATAGCCGTGATTCCGACGATGAGTTCGATGACACCGATGAAGAACTATAATATCTTCAGAAGTGCCAGGCAAGCATAACCCCCCTTGTTCATTCCGATACAATCCCACTCTCTCGCTCCTGCTCTCTTTACTACATTAGGACAACAACAATTCAACTGTTACATGCTGCGGTAGTTGAACCCCTTATCCTCTGCATGACCTGTCATTGCCACAGTAAATAGATGAAACCCACTAGCATGAGTAGGAGTTGTTTGAGCCCTGATGTGCCTACTCATTCATGCTTGTTTGTCATGCCTGCTACTGCTTAGAGTTGACTCGGGTCTGATTCATCGAGGATGAATTGGAATGGTGATGAACATGTCCTACTGTGTGTGAGCTAAGTGTGTGAACACGATTTGGTAAAGGTAGCGGTGAGAGGCCATGTAGGAGTACATGGTGGGTTGTCTCATTGAAGCCGTCCTCAGGAACTGAGTTCTGTGTTTGTGATCCATGATACAGTTACTACCACGCATTGGGCCCGAAACCAATGGACCCTCTCGGCTTCTTAATCACCCTTGTCCTCTGTCCAGGAGTTGCAAGTAGTTTCTGGTGTTTGTAGTATGCTGGAGGCCGTGGACAGCGCTGACCGAGGGGTGGGCTATGATGCGGTAGGCACGTGGCACGGTGTACCGGGCGCCCGTTTGGTGTCTCGGGAACCCTGCACACATCGTTCGGGGCCGTATGTGGAAACCTCGGCCGGACTCCCTGCGGATGGAACCTGAATAGGCGATAAACCTGGACTAGAGACTTGAGTGTTTAGGTAGGCTGTGGCCGACTCCCTCGCCAGGCTTCCGCTTGAAGGTTGCCGAGGTACACGACGTGTACATGGTGGTAAGTGGCGAGAGGGTGTGTGACGAAGTACACCCCTGCAGGGTTAATATGATCTATTCGAATAGCCGTGTCCGCGGAAATGGACTTCTGGGTTGCCTACAATAGTTCATAGACAAGTGAAAGTGGATACCCTAAAATGCGCAAGATGAGCGTGAGTGCTATGGATGGCGTTCTCGTAGGGAGACGGGAGCGGATCCATAGTGGAGTATTGATATGGTGAATTTGTGGACTCGTGTGCGCCACCTCAAAAGAGTTACTTGCAGTCATAGTTCAGGATAGCCACCGAGTCAAAGCTGGCTTGCTGCAGTTAAACTCCACTACCCCCCCTTTTTGTTGATACCGATGCATATGTAGATAGTTCTGATGTAAGTCTTGCTGGGTACATTTGTACTCACGTTTGCTGATTTTATGTTTTGCAGAGAGACGTCAGTCTCGCTAGTAGTTTCGTGTGGTCTTCGACGTTTAGCTTGATACCTCAGCTACGATCTTGTGCCCTCGGCAGGATCTAGTAAATAGTCAGGCTTCTCAGCCTTTTTCATTTGTAGATGTCTGTACTCAGACATGTTAAGCTTCCGCATGTGCTTTGACTTATATGCTCTGAATGTTGGGTCATGAGACCCATGTTTGTAATATCTGGCTCTTCGGAGCCTAATGAATAAATACTCTGAGTCGTAGAGTCTTGTTGTGATGCCATGTTGTATTTGCACATATCGAGCATATTGTGTGTATGATTGAAATGCTTGGTATGTGTGGGATCCGACAACCTAGTTGTCTATCCTTAGCAGCCTCTCCTATGGGGAAATGTAGTCTAGTGCCTCCTTGAGCCATAGTAGTCCGCTACAGCCCGGTTCACCGGAGTCCTGCTAGCCCAGCACTACTGCCCTGGACACTTGACTGGCCGGCATGTGTTTCATATCGTTCCTGTGTCTGTCCCCTCGGGGAAATGTCACGCGGTGACATCCGGAGTCCTGCCTAGCCTGCTACAGCCCGGGTTCCCGGAGTCCTGTTAGCCCAATGCTACAGCCCGGATTCGCACGCTGCTGACCGACACGTTCGATGTTGATTCATGTATGCCTGTCCCCATGCATTAGTGCCGCTTTGGGTTCACGACTAGCCATGTCGGCCCGGGTTCTCTGTCATATGGATGCTAGCGACATTGTCATATACGCGAGCCAAAAGGCGCAAACGGTCCCGGGCCATGGTAAGGCGACACCCGTGGGAGTACCGTGCGTGAGGCCGCAAAGTGATATGAGGTGTTACAGGCTAGATCGGTGTGACTTGGAATCGGGGTCCCGACACGACTGCTTCGGGAGGAGCCGACATGAAGATGGACTCAGATTCTGGAGAAGGCTTGATTGACGGCTTGCGGAGGCACCGAAGGGAGACGCCGGCTGCTATTGCTTGACGGGTGGAGCCGATCCGTGCCAGGGTATTAGCTGGTTTGTTTTCATTCCGTGGCACGTGAAGGAACTCACACCCTTCAAAGTATCCGCTGAGCTGCTGGACGAGGAAGCGGTAGCTCGCCATGTTTGCATCTTTGGCATCCCAGTCGCCAAACGACTGTTGGACCACCAAATCTGAGTCGCCGTAGCATAGGATCCAGCGGATGCCGAGTTCTTTTGCTAGTGGGAGCCCGTGTATGAGCGCCTCATACTCGTCCATGTTGTTGGAGGCGGCAAAGTGGATTTGCAATGTGTATCTGAGCTTGTCACCTTTGGGAGAGGTAAGGACAATGCCGACTCCCAAACCGGTGCGCATTTTTGAGCCATCGAAGTGCATCCGCCAATGAGGAAGTCAGCCAGTACTCGGGACTTGATGGCGGTACGTGGCTCGTAGAAGATGGTGTAGGGGGCGAGCTCAATGGCCCATTTGGCCACTCGGCCTGATGCATCTCTGTTGCCAATGATCTCATCAACTAGGGCACTGCAGATAACCGTGATCGGGTGCTCTTGAAAGTATGGCTTCAGCTTCTTGGCGACAAAGTGCACGCCGTAGCACATCTTCTAGTAGTGAGGGTAGTTCTGCTTCGAGGTTGACAACACCATGCTCAAATAGTACACATGCCTCTGGACCGGTTGTGCCCTGCCGTCTTCTGGACGCTCTACTACTATGACAGTCCTAACCACCCGGCTGGTGGCGGCGATGTAAAGGTACATGGGCTCTTTAGTAGTCGGAGCCGCCAGGACAGGTGGCGTGGTCAACATCTTCTTCAACTGGAGAAAAGCTTCATCCGCATTGTCATTCCACTCGAAATGAGTGGTCTTCTTCATGAGCTGGTACAGGGGAAGAGCCTTCTCGCCCAGCCGACTGATGAAACGGCTGATGGACGCCAAACAGCCGATGAATTACTGGACGTCTCTCAGTCGGGTGGATCTCTCCATCCTCTAGATGGCCTTGATTTTCATAGGGTTGCACTCAATTCCGCGCTCTGAGACCAGGAAGCCAAGGAGCTGGCCGACTGGTACTCCGAAGACGCATTTCTCTGGGTTGAGCTTGATCTGAAACCGGCACAGATTTTCGAAAGTTTGTTTGAGATCTTCCAAGAGGGTACTGCACTTCTCCGTCTTCACCACAATATCGTCTACATAGACGTGGGCATTCCTGCCGAGTTTCTTGAGGAGGCACTTCTGCATGCAACGCTGAAACGTGGCACCGGCATTTCTCAAGCCGAATGTCATGGTCAGGTAGCAGAAAGCTCCGAATGGTGTCACTACAAAAAAATACACTTCCGTGATGATACGTGTTTGTCATAGTAGGTCGCGTTTTTTGTCATGCATGTACATCCATGACAAATTTATGACAGAATCAAGATAGTCATACCTGTGCTGTCGTTGAAGTGTTCCATGACATTACCAAAATTATCATCATGGAAGTGTCCACTTCCATGACGATAAATCGCGCGTACAGAAGTGCTTTCGTCAAGGGTGACCGACACGTGGCATCCATCGTAACGGAACGCCGTTAAGCTATCGGGTCGGGTTTTGGATCGGATAACCCGTTAACAGCCCCAACCAATGGGGGTTTTCGACGTGTAAAATCATCATTGGCTGGAGGAAACACGTGTCGGCTCATCGTTGGGACAGATGTCATCCACTCATTGGACAGAAGGCGCCTATGATACGTTGACACGTGGCACGGCCCAACAGAGGCCCATTCCTGTGAAAAGGCCGGCCCGTTTGACTTGGTCAAAAGGTGGCGGGCCGGCCCATGGAAAGCCTGTTAACGGCCTGTTCGCATATAGCCCATTTACATCCTGCTAACCCAAGGCCCGTTACGCCTTATCCGAATTAGGCCCAGTAGCGTCATCTAGGCCATCCAATATGATTCCAGCCCATTTTCACTTCTGGCCCATGTATGGCCCATGACGTCTTTCAGCCCATATGAGGCCCTATGTAACTCTTGGCCTATTAACGGCCCGTGGTGAAACTGGCCCGTAATGAACAGTGTATCACTTTACACCCATTAACGGCCCGTGGTGAAACTGGCCCGTAATGAATAGTGTATTACTTTATACCCATTAACGGCCCGTTATTCCGTTGGGCCGTTTCCAGCCCATGTTATCTTTCGGCCTTCTCAGAGCCCATTTATTCTTGGGCTCATTTCCAGCATTCGTTTACTTACGGCCCGTTACTGTCATTTTCTGCTTGTGGGCCAAATTCAGCCCGTGGTTATAGTCGGCCCGTTTGTGGTCCGTTAATACGTTGGGCCGTTTTCATAGTGTCATCAAATACGGCCTATTAACGATGGCCCGTTATGGTCGGCCCATGAACGGGCGATTCCAACTCTAGCCCGTTTACGGCCATAATGTGGCCTGTTATTGGCCCATGTTTGGCCAATCGATCATACGGCCCGTATAAGGCCCATTGATGATACGGCCCGTAGAAGGCCCATTGTTTCTATGGCCCGTAGAAGGCCTACTATTTCTATGGCCCGTAGAAGGCCCACTGTTTCTACGGCCCGTAGGAGGCCCAGTGTCACTACAGTAAATATTAGCCCTTGGTTATTGTGACCTAGTTTTAAAAAATAGGTTATTGCAGCCACTAGCAAACCGCGGAAAAAGAACTGCACTGACTACAAGCAAACAAATAAACAAGACAAGAAGGAAATAAATAAGCAAGCAACTTATGCTAGGCTATCACGGCTATTACACATATTACATCCACTGGGCATCAAAGTTCGCCACCGGTGCAAATATAGGGAACAAAGCAGCATATAAACGCCGCAGCAAAACAAGTCCAGAACTGAAACCACTTCAGAAGAGTTCAAGAAACAATATCCTGGGTACACATAATGCTGGCAAGATGCTTAGCAAGCTTATTAACTTTCTCTTGTTTGGCGCTTAAATCCTCCAGCGCTTGCTGTTGCACAAGAAAGAACGCATCTGAATTCTGCAGGGACTTCCTCAGTCCTTCGGCTTCTTGCCGCAGCACAGCTGACTGGTGCCTTTCAGCTTGTAGCTGAGACTGAAGAAGCCAAAGTGATTCAGGCAGCGAGTTCGAAGAGTTTGTGCCAGCGGTACCGGCCAGTAACTCGAACACTACATCAACGCAGGACTGTGGGGTTTTCTCACTGTCTACAAGATCGTTTTTATCACCTTTCTTGGAGACCAACAGGGTTGTCTCACTATCTTGAACCTTATCTGCATTAGTTTCTCTACCGTTGCATAGTGGGGTGCTCTTCTCCAATATTCTGTTTGCATACTACAAGAGAAACAAGCAGACACATCACAGGTTTAGCTTGTAGTATACAAAACTCATTTTGGTAAACCGGTTCAGTAGTAAGGTGGATAGGATAACAACATGAAACAAACATATATCTATGTACTATGGTCACTGTATTGTCCATATCATTCTAGTTTATGTTCCCTAATCAAGATAGAGACACAGTTCAACTCATATATTTTTAAGACACAGCAGCATAGACAGAATATAAGTGTGAGAAACTACACAGCATTGGCAGCACTTGTAATGTGCATCACATGAGAACATAACTGTTTATACAACTTAAGCTGAAATCAACATAGAGCAACAAGTTAGAACAACAATCCAGTTAAAGAAATAGGTTTAAAACATACCTGTTGCGCCATTGGAGTTTCAATTGGATCCTTCAAATTCGAAAGTAGTTGGTATGAGTAAATACAGTGATGCAACAGCAAAGGAGTATGGACCATAGCTACAGAATCTGACCTGAGAACAGTTGCTCTTCTGCTTTAAACGTGGAGTTTGGGTTAGCTGTGGTGGTCTTCGTGCTTTGGGCACTGCAGTAGCTTTACAAACTGCTCGTGTGGGGGTACTCTGTGGTGGACATGGTGCTTTGTCAACTATAAGTGGGTTACTATCCGCTGGGGTTGCGGTTAGATGGGTTGTATCTGGTTCTCTGCCCAACGGTGTAAGTGTGCAATCTGGAAGAGTCTCGATTATGTGTGGTGGGGCTAGTTTGTGGGCCAGTACAACCATGGTTCTATCTGCATTGACGGGTAGCACTGTCTTTTGTGAAGAACGGGTTTTTGCTCCCTTAGATACTGCCATCACCCCCTCCTATTCAAATGGCTGATAAACAAGAAAAGAAATTGAACGTACAGACATTGTATGATAGACAGATGTGGTAATTCACATATATGTTGTCTAACCAAACAGGACAGCATGACACAATTTCACATATATGATGCCTAACTAAACAGGATAGCATGACACAGTTTCAGATATATGATGGATAACTTAACAGGATATAATGGCATAATTCAACATATGATGAGTACCTAAACAGGATGACATGACAAAACTATATGATGTCTTTCTAAAATAGGTTGGGATGAAATAATTCACATACATGTTGTCTAAGTATACAGGATGGCATGATATAATTGACATAATTGATTCATATACTAAGCAGTTGGCACTCGCATGTATGATCTCTAAACTAAGCAGATAGAATTCAATATTGTGCATATGATGTCTAAACTAAGCAATGCAAGACACCATATGCATCATATGAGAAATATAAACATTGCAACTTAGAGCATACGCCTCAGGTGGGATATAGGACTGGTCATCTGTCTCTGAATCCTCCTCTGAGGAGCTCCCTGTAACCATCGAGATATATGCTTCAACAGGTACCATTGCCTGCTCTAAAGACCTTGTTTTCACTCCAGATTTTTCCATAACCGGCTCAAATGGCTGATACACATGAAGAGTAGTTCAATATACACAGATTGTCGACAAATGGAATACATAATGAAAAAAAAGATGGCATGAGATAATTCACATATATGATGCCTGGCTCCATGGCGGTGCATAATTCACAGATATGATAACTGGCTGAAAAACATGGCATTGCATAATTCACATATCTGATACAGAAAGCAAACAGGAGGCATTCACACAAAGCATGTCTAATCTAAGCAGATGGCATGGCAATGCAAGACACCATATGCATGATATGAGCAATATAACCCAGCCAAGTTAGAGCATGCACCTCGGGGGGGGGGGGATACGACTGGTCATCTCTCTCTGAATCCTCCTCTGAGGAGCTATCTGTAACCAGCAAGAAATCTGCATCGACAGGTAGCACTGACTGCTCAGAAGACCTTGTTTTCACTCCAGATTTTCGCATGACCGACTCAAATGGCTGATGCACAGGAAGAGTAGATGAATGTATAAACATTGTTGACAAATGGAATACATTATGGAAAAATATATGGCACAATACAATTCACATATACGATGACTGGCTAAACAGGATGGCATTGCATGATTCACGTAGATGATGCCTGGCTAAAGAAGATGGCATTGCATAATTCCCATATAATCCCTCCGTTCCGAAATATTTGTCTTTTTAGAGATTTCAAATGGACTACCACATATGGATGTATATAGACATATTTTAGAGTGTACATTCACTCATTTTGTTCCGTATGTAGTCACTTGTTGAAATCTCTAAAAAGACAAATATTTAGGAATGGTGGGAGTATGATATAGAAACCAAACAGGTGGCATTCACACAAAGCAAATCTAAACTAAGCTGATGACATATAAGATGTATAATGTAAGCAATGCAAGGCGCCATATGCATGCCAGGTTAGAGCAAACACCTCAGGTGGTAAACAGGCGTGGTCGGCTCCTTCTGAATCTCCATCTGAACAGTTATCTTCCTCTGGAATACAATCTGGAAATGCAGGAGGGGGGGGGCATTTCGCTCACCATGGAGCGGCGTCTGCATGACATTATATTCGCACGTAACAGTCTTCTCTTTTTCTCTACATGTTCAGTACGATTGTGTACAATATCTGACATGCATAATAAAAAAATAATTAGATTTTGTAAGACCTAAGGGGTGCATGCAAAAATCAAGACTGATGGTAGCAAACGAGTGGATGGATCCAAAACTAATAATAGAAGGTAGATTATAGCTTCAGTTTAAAAAGATAGACAATGGATCATCTATTGTTTGTTGCCCACCCAACATGAACCACATAGAAGACCCCAGATGAACCAGATAGTAGACAGATACTATTCGTTGCTGGCTCGATATGAGACCCATGGGCAATTCAAAACTCAAGATTGAACGATAAAGTAGCAGGTAATAATAACCGATGTATAACGTAAGCAAACACGAAAGACTGCGACCTCTCTTCCGGAACTGTGTAGTCCTCAGGTTCAAATGCTCAGTCGATGATGGTAATGCAGTTGGCGTGGCTGCCGGCAATGGGGAAGATGACCTGAGGCGGCGAAAGGAAGTCTGCAGGGGGGATCTCTGCTGCAGTGAACGCTTCTATCGATGGTGCACCTCAGGTGGGGTGGATGACGGCACGGCAGGAGCAGGACATAACACACAGAGTTTTCTTTGACGCCTATCTGAAAATGAAGTAAATCTGTAAGGGACCCTTAGAATTGGAGGATTCTATAAACGCAGGGACATGAAAAACACATGAATAGGATAGGAATGCACGTGCAAAATAGAGCATTTGGAAACATAGGATTTCAGTCAACCTGGGTGTTTGGCTCACATGAATTGGAAGAACAGAGGAATGGAGAAACAAAGTGATGCGATGAGTGTACAACCTCTTTGGCATAGCCTTGTGGACCTCAGCATCATTGGGTTGGACGTGGAGGATGGTGATGATGCTAGTGTGACTGTCGGAGGCGGGGAAGAATATCCGAGGCCTCTGGAAACGTCGCCGAGGGTACTGCTCCGCTGTGATGGACGGTTCCGTCGTTGGAGCAGCTCCGCTAAGGTGTACGGCGACGAGGCTGAAGCATGACAAGACAGAGAACGTTAATCTGAAGTGGGACCCTAATATCATCTGCAATAGATGATGTAAAATACATCACCAAAAAGTGCGAGATGTAAAATTCATCAGCCGCGCCACGGCCGCTCCGACAGATGTTGTAAGTACTGTTCACTCGGAACTTAACTAAAGAAAATGAACTTCACAGTCGAAACTGAATTTTACTGTCGAAACTGATTGAACTAGTAACAGAGCATTGCAATAGATGTTTAGGGCGTTCGAGCACTAGTAGCAGAGAAGCAGTGATCTAAATCAGCAGACGCTCGAGCAGGGAACGCACTAGCAGAGAGCAAGTCATGCAGTAGCACCGCGAGTGAGTGCTAAAGCAGCCACTCCTGTAGCTGCCGGAGGTCGTGCAGCAGCAGCAGCAGCCCAAGCGAGAGCAAGAGCAGAGCAGCAGCATGAACGAAAGCAGGAGCAGTGCAGCAGCGCGACCAACAGCAAGAACAGAGCCGCAGCGCGAGCGAGAGCCGGATCAGCTGCAGCTAGTGCCGTTGTGGAAGTCGCCGCCGAGGAAGCAATGACATGGGGGAGAGACGCCGTGGATGATGTGGCCGGTGACGGCGCCGTCGATGGAGACACGCCATGTCTACTCGGTATCGAGCACCGGCAGCCCCGTGAGATCGAATAAAAGATAAAATGCAGCGGTGAGTGCAGAACCTCCTTGGTGGCACCGAGTTGGCCTCGGCTTCATCGGAGGAATTGGTGAGGGTGCTGCGGTTCCGGTGGGGCAGGTCAAGACGGCGCTGTGGGGATTGAGGTGGCGCGATAGGTGAGGCGAACGTCGGGGCAGCTCCTTGGAGGTGGAGGACGGGGCGGCTGATCCAGCGGGACGACGAGATCGACAACGGATCCTCATCCAGTGCGGTGGATGAGGGACGGCGAGCTGTTGCGGTGGACGACGTAGTCGGGGAAGAGTCTCCGGCTGGGCGGCGGTCAGGAGGCCGACGGAGGAGCGTGGGGTTTCGCGGGTTTTGGCGGCCTCGGTGTACGAATGGGGGGGCGAAGGGGGAGGGGGGAGCCAAGCTTAGGGACGCGGTTGTCCGAAATGTAGGGTAAGTTACCAGCGTACCCCCACCGGTTTTGACACCGCGACGTGGAGCTTCATTTCCGGCTGAGGGGTAGAAGGGGGATTTCGCGTGTCTGGGCTGCGGGAGCGATTTCGGATGAGGAGGGAGTTCTCGCGCGCGTCCAAATTTCGGGGTAACAAGGCGCGACGCGGGTTGAAGAAGCGGGAGTTTCAAAGCAGGTGAGACAAAAGATACTCGAGCTTGAAAATTTCGGGATAACAAGGTGCGGATTCCTTGTTCGGCAGAACAAACTTAACGTGTAAAAAAAACAATTCATAGAAGACACAAGAGAGTCATGTCCCCTTTTACTATATTGCTATAGATGCCATTGAAAAAACTACAAGAAAAATGTAAAAAAATCGGGAGAACAAGATTACCCTGCACAGTACCAAATCGATTCGCACTTCCCTCAACAACAACAAAAAACAAATCAATTCCCACCAAAGAAAGAGTAGTGTCCCTTTTTATATGATTACATATTCCATGATCTCGAATTTCAATTTTTGAATCCACGTTATGTTGAATTCAAATATATCGTTAGGTGACCTTGCGGTTTATAATTGATGTAGTCGTACATTTTGATCTTCCATCATATATGAACATTTTACTCCACCATGTGAACATATATATTGTCGTCTACCATATGGACTAAATTTGACTCAATTTTCCTTATTTGAATACGATTGTTGTCAAGTTATACAATAATTTAAATATTATCTTGATAACAAAAAACATACATATAGGAGTAATCTTATTTCACTATGAACTACATGTACCATACGCTCTCCAATTCAAATATTTGTATCCATTTTATGTTGAATTCAAATCATAGTACATTATTGGTCTAGGTAGCGAGATGTTTGGGATAATCTAAACCCTGTTTTCATACGTATAATTTTTGGCTGAATTGGGACAAGTTTTGGTATAAGCCTCTTGCAAAACCGGAGATTCTCTCAACAAGCCTCGTGGTTCCGAGAGGGAACGTGTCACCTTTGTGTGCGAAACGATATACGCTGGCTCCCCCTGATTTTATTTACAGAGGCAACATAGAACTATATGAGTGCCCTGTTAAATTTTGGAATTATTTCGGGTTGATTTGGCCTTTTTATACATTAATTGAGTTTCTGGACTTTTAATGTGCATAATCTAAATATGAATTGCATGCACATGCTCCGGTGCACCAAAGTGGGTTGAAAAATCACATGTGTGTCCTTGGTTGAATTTCTAGGTCCCATGGAAGAAATGAGAATGAAATTCAAATATCTGGGCGTCATGACTCGGCCGAGAACATCGAGAAACTTTTATTTTAAATTCATGTAAATCCAAAACTTGCCTGGAAATCATGAAACTTGGCATGGTGTCATGTCATGGCACTAACATGTTGTGGTAAAAAATTGGGCCGATTTGGAAGCTCGTGGTTCTAAGAGGGAACGTGCCACCTTTGAGTGTGAAACGATATACGCTGCCCCCCCTTGAGTTTCTTAACAAAGGCAACATAGAACTACATTAGTGCCCTGTTAAATTTTGGAATTATTCCGGGTTCGTTTGTCGTTTTTATACATTAATTGAGTTTCTGGTCATTTAATGTGCATAAGTCAAATTTGAACTACAAGCACATGCTCTCGTGCACCAAAGTTGGTTCAAAATTCACATTTGTGTCCTCGGGTGAATTTCTAGGTCCCATGCAAGAAATGAGAATAAAATTAAAACATCTGGGCATCGTGGCTCGGCCGAGAACATTGAGAAACTTGGTTTTAAAATTCTTGTAAATCCAAAACACGTCTGAAAATCATGAAACTTGGCATGGATGTCATGTCATGGTACTACCATGTTGTGGTAAAAAATTGGCCGAATAGGAACAGATTTTGGTATAAGCTTCTTGCAAACCGAAGCTTCTCTCAAGAAGGCTCGTGGTTCTGAGAGGGAACGTGCCACCTTTGAGTGCGAAACGATATACGTTGTCCCCCTTGAGTTTATTTACAAAGGCAACATAGAACTACAAGAGTGCCCTGTTAAATTTTGGAATTATTCCGGCTTCGTTTGGCCTTATTTACACATTGATTGAGTTTTTGGTCATTTAATGTGCATAATTCAAATTTGAACTACAAGCACATGCTCCCGTGCACCAAAGTTGGTTGAAAAATCACATTTGTGTCCTCGGGTGAATTTCTACTCCCTCCTTCCATCTATATAGGTCCTAATGCGTCTTTCGAGGTGAACTTTGACCAAACGTTAGAGCAATAATATATGACATGCAACTTACACAAAGCATACCTTCAAATTTGTATGTCAAAGGAGCTTCCGATAATATAATTTTCATAGTATACATCTCATGTGCTATTAATCTTGTCAATAGTCAAAGGTTGTCTTGAAAAACACATTAGGCCCTATATAGATGGAAGGAGGGAGTAGGTCCCATGCAAAAAATGAGAATAAAATTCAAACATCTGGGCATCGTGGCTCGGTCGAGAACATTGAGAAACTTGGTTTTAAAATCATGAAACTTGGCATGGTGTCATGTCATGGTAGTACCATGCCGTGGTAAAAAAAATTGGCCGAATAGGAACAAATTTTGGTATAAGCTTCTTGCAAATCGGAGCTTCTCTCAAGAAGGCTCGTGGTTCTGGGAGGGAACGTGTCACCTTTGTGTGCATAATTCAAATTTGAAATACAAGCACATGTTCCAGTGCACCAAAGTTGGTTGAAAAATCACATGTGTGTCCTCGGGTAAATTTCTAGGTTCCATGCAAGAAATGGGAATGAAATTCAAAATTCTGGGCGTCGTGGCTGGGTTGGAAACATTGAGAAACTTAGTTTTTTAATTCCTGTAAATCCAAAACACGCATGAAAATAATGAAACTTGGCTTGGTGCCATGACATGGCACCAACATGCTGTGGTAAATTTGCAGTCCGATTTGCGAAGGCGCACACATTAACAATCAACAAAGTCATTTTGGAACAAGTGTTGTCACGTTACAATCGGAAACACAAGTATTATTGAAACCGTGGGCGTTCTACTTACTAGTACCATTTACGTGCCGCCACGCGTCCCCATTTTTTATTAGCTAGGAGGCGCCGTGCAGGGTAGCTATTTGAGTACGAGAGGCGTGCGATCAGACCCCTGCGCGTGCTTATCGGGAGGAGAGCCCTTTGACCTCCATCTGCCGTCCACCTCTCTCCCAAGGTCTCCATTAATGGCGCCCGAGCCTCTGTTTAATGGCGTGGCTATGTCTCACTCGACTGAGATTTAAGAGAGAAAAAAGAAAATCTGAAAGCACGGATCTTGATGTAAGATCCGACGGACCTATATAGCATCTACTGCGACTTATAGCAAGACTGATGAATATATAAGGACGATTAAAAATTTTTTGATCAAAGAAGGGCTTGCCCCTTCCGATTTTCATTACTGAAAACCACCACAATTCACAAGAAGTTCAGCACAACTCGTTGAGAAACCACAATTCAAGGGGCGGAGGCACAAGGGGCAGTGGAGCACGGTGAGGTCCATCGAGACCTTAGAGAGCTCCATCGTTGGGTCCTGTTCGGTCTGCATGATCTCACCCTCCTCGTGCACAACCATCTCTCGACTTGGGCCGGGGTATTACAAAGCTTTACCGTCACATATTTTATACTACTTCAAGGTGCATTAAAAATCAACACATGCAAGTATCAAAAGGAGAGTCACGGCATGCATGCATGCGTTGTAATTAATGCATCGGTAAACGCAAACTATTGAAATATATTGAGTGCAGTGCTTTGATGTGTCGCGTCAACTCGTACATCAACGAGAAGTTTGATTATCCTCTCCCTCGCGGACTTAACTGCACCTGCCTTTGGCTGTATGACAGGTTGGCCACACACCTGTCGGGCCCACCTGTCATACACGCAAAGGCAGGAGCGTCCCTCCCTGGCCCATGAGCGTGGTGGCTGGCAAGACTAGGAGAAGCTTTCGCTACATGCTCTCCCTCCCGCACGCGATGGACATGCAGCAGTTCAATCGGTGTCAGATGGCCAGAAGCGTACTGTAGTACTCCTCCAGTGCAGTAGTACTCCATCATTGTTCGACTTCCCGAAGAGGCGAAGAGCCAAGCGCAGCCCGGACGCTCGTGTGGCAGTTTCATGTGTAGAGTAGTCTAGGATAGCGTGTACCGTGCCTGTAAGCTTAAAATCGTTGGGGTCGGCTCCATGCTATGTGGTCGTCTCGAAGTTTAAAAAAAATTAAAATAGTCTTCTGGCCCTACCTGACACCCTCGTGATTGTAGTTTGCACGCTCATCTGGTCAAGACAGGAATATATATTTTTTTTTTGAAAAGGGGGGACTCCCCGGCCTCTGCATCAGAATGATGCATACTGCCACATATATTTTAATTTGTGGTGGGTAAATGTTAGAGGTTGCAGCAAATATATTGTACACTGCGGGTCTTTCAGCCAAGTTTAGAGGCAAGCATGTGGGGCTAGTGCTATGATGTGTCGCATCAACTCGTATAACGAGGAGAAGCTTGATTTTACTACACGCCTTCTCCCTCACCCATGCGCGCGGTTGCTCGCAAACGAGGACATGCTTTTGCTTAGTAGTACTTCTACAACAAGCTATCCGTCCCGCTCGCAGTGGACGGACATGCAGCAGTGGATTCGACACTGTAGAAGCCGTAGTAGTAACATCATTGTTCGTCTTCTCGAAGAGGCGAAGAGCCAAGCGCAAACCGAACGTTGCAGTTGCGAACATTGGAGCACGCATATAGCCAGGCTCTTGCATGAGACAAAATTGCTATGTGAGCCCACTATTGTACTAGTACGTACAACTACTTGCTAGTATAGCCCTGTAAACCAAAAAGGAGTATTTGCCCTTCTAGAGATTTCAACAAGTGACTAGACTACACCGAGACGGAGTACATATGGAGCAAAATGAGTGAATCTGCACCGTAAATAAATACGTACTAGTTCTATCGTTTTCCTCTCCGAGGTGCACAATATTGAGTATACTGACTAGTCTCTTTTTAACACGCATTTACGTTTTTTACACAGTACAGACGCAAGCGCTCATATACACGCGCATACACTCACCCCTATGAACGCACACACGCACGACACTATCATCTTGAAATTTACGAAGTCACCATAGGCACCTCGTCATCGACAATGTAGGAAAATTATGAGGGGGGGGGTCTCTCCAACAGTGTTCCTTGGCTCGCACCTAGCATCACGGTGGTCGAACTTGGAGTCATTCATCTGGTACACGTGGCATCTCAGATCTGGACACAAGGTGACGCGACCTCTCACTTCCTCCGCCATTTGAAGTGGCGCGCCGGTGGAGGGCTAGCATACTCCAATATTAGGTTGGCTCAATGTGATGTGGCAACTTCATATACTAATCGGATGCTGGCTATACTCCCTCTGTAAATAAATACATGCTGTATTGTTTTATTCCTATCGGCGAGGTAACTTAATGTCTTTTTGCTACTTAATAGGATTACATGCAATGAACTAACCACCACATGTGATGTTTGGTAGTCTCAAGTCATTGAAAGCATGCACGGGCACGGAGGGGGACGCAGCTTCATTGACTTACTGCCCCTGCCTTTGGGTGTATGACACGTGGGTCCAACGGGTGGCTGGACAACCTGTCATACAGCCAAAGGCAGGTGCAGTAGAGGGGCAAGGAGTAGATGGCCAACACGCACGTGAATTCAACGCAGTCTGCACTTCTCATATAAAGGCTCCCGCCAGTCCAATCTACGAAATCCTACGCACCTACGCACCTAAGGGCAAGAGTGATCACTCCAATCGCAAGATCAGTTGACTAGAAGCTAGACCCATGGAGGCGATGAGCGTGAGCATCAGCCGGCTGTGCCAGATGGTCCATGACGCCGGCCTGCATCCTGGCACCGAGGAATGTCTCCAGGTAGTGCTTGAGGCCGCCAGGGCGAGGGGCCGCTTGGATGACAGCTTCGTCTCCTTGTTCGACGAGGTCCTCGTCGGCTTCCTCGACAAGTTCACCGTCGTCAAGAAGCTCGCGGACGACCTTGACGTACGGCTCCTTCGATGGCGGCCAGCATCGTCTAGTTAGCTAAGAGTAAGTTAGTACTTGTATGCTACTAGAGTATCAGTGGAAGTAGATAGTTAACTTGGCTATGATGGTTGTCAACGTGGAAGTTCAGTACTCTGTATGTGGATCAGACCTGTTACTTTGCTCTGAATGTTGAACTTTCCGTTTGAACATATGGAATGGGCTGTTATTTTTTAAATGGGTTGTATTTGTCCTCCACGGGTTTAGAGGCTGACTTGTGGGCCTACCAAGTTGACGCGTACACAACCAGGAGATGATTGTACGTGGAGAGGATGACAGCAGGGACCCGCCAAGGTCATGGCAGTACGCAAGCAAAGTGCCTCCTTATTTCAATCCAATAAAAAATGGCTCCTCGTAACGGATTTCTGACATTTGGGTCCCATGCCATTGTCAACGTAGTCAATAAACGAGAGAGTTGCACAACGAGCGGCTGACATCAGGGACCCAGCAGCTCGCCCAGTTATTTTTGTTTTGGGTTAATTTGATAAATGCCACTCCAAATCTGGTGTTTCTAAGAAATGCCATTGCAATTTCCAAACTTTGAAAAATGCCATTTCATGCCATCCCCGATGACATTTTTCAAAGTCTGGAGTGGCGTTTTTCAAAGTTTGCAAATTGCAGTGGCGTTTTCCAAAGTTTGCAAAAATTGTAGTGGCATTTTTCAAGTTTGGAAATTGCAGTGGCATTTTTATGAATCGCCATATTTGTTGGGGCATTTATCCAATTTGTTTTTGAGACGGAAGCAGGGTGTCAACTGGGCTGTGCGGGGCACTCTGGCATGTCTAGACAACCTTCTCTTTTATGTTTACCACAGACTAGCCCAGTAGTTTTTTTTTCTTTCTGAAAATGGCTAGCCCAATTGTTTTGTGATTTGCCAAGTAAGTCGCTTTGTCAGGCCTATTGGGCTGCAAATCTTTCAAGACGAGGAGAGCTTCATTCGGCTGGACGAGAAAATGGCCTATCAGTAATGAGAAATGGGTTGTACATTTTTAAAACACATCAAACCGGCAATTACTTTCAAATTTCTTTTTTTCATTTCAAGATTTTAAATTGCATTAATTTTTATGCGTGGACAATTTGTTGGATTTTATATTGATATACATTTATTTTTCAAATCAGTTTGAATGTGACTCGAAATTTCGGGATTAAAAACTGTTCAGACCGCTCCGAAATATGCAACATTTCGTATAATTTTTTAACCGTGGCCACAATATGGGCTGTAATGCTAACAAAAAGAATATGGGCTCCAAAAAAAACCTTCAGAATTAGCAAATGGGCTGTAAATTATTAGAAATAATGGTAGATGGGTTGTATGCTGTTTTCCACGGATTTGAGGCTTTCCTAAAAAAAGGTTGACGCACAAGCAGTGACTGTTGGATGTCCATCTAACGGCCGTCATGCTTCTTCAATCTCTGCTCTTCCTGCTCCAGCCGCTCAAACAAGCGCCGGCGGGACTGCCTGCTCCCTCCTCCCCGCGGCCGGCTGTGATGCCGCGCAGGCTTCACCGCCCCACCGTACTCTCATCGCTGGCCTAGCCATCCCTCTACTCACCCACACCTGTTGTTATTCTCCGGCGACGGCAGACGAACCAATAAACCCTCGTATAGTCGTACTCCCCTCCGCGTGGGAAACAACTGCCGAGTCTTCCCTGTCTCCGTGTCATTCCCTTCCTAGGCCTCGCCGTCGTCCACCGCCCTGGTGCTCCCGGCGCGGCTTGGTCAACGTGGTCAACGATCGACATGCATCTGAAGTGGACTGTACGTGGAGAGGCTGACAGCTGGGTCCACGGCTGCACGCAAGGAAATGCCTCCTTATTACGCGCAAAATAATGATTCCTCCACCTGACATCTGGGACCCACCGAAAGGGCCTCTGTATTTCGCGAAAAAACTTTACCGCCGCTGACAGCTCGGACCCACCAGCTATATCTTCGCACGCAAGGAAGTGCGTCCTTATTACACAAAAAAATGAATACTCCCCCTGCTAGCTGGGACCCAGTATAGTGGCCGGCTGACTTGTGGGCCTACTAAGTTGACGGGGACGGAGGGCTTTGTCAAATTAGTCAATATGCACGATTCTAGCTCCAGTGACCGTATGATGTCCATCCAACGGCCGTAGTGCTTCTTCAACCTCTGGTCTTGTTGCTCCAGCCGCCCAAAGCAGCGCCGGTCATGCCGCATGCTCCTGCCTCCCGTGGCCGGCTGTGCTGCCGCGGAGAACTCACCGCCCCCTACTATTCCCAGCGCTGGCCAGGCCCCGCGGCGACGGCAGCCTCACACCGCAGCCGAACCAGTGAACCCTCGTACTCCTCTCCGCGCGGGCTTCCACTGCCGCATCTTCCCCGGCTCCGCGTCATCCCCTTCCTAGGCCTCGCCGTCGTCCACCGCCCTGGTGCTCTCGGCACGGCGTGGTCAACGTGGTGAAGGAACGCTTCCATCGGACGTGGACTGTACATGGAGAGGCTGACAGCTATGTCCACAGCCGTAGGAAGGAAGTGCCTCCTTATTACGCGGAAAATAATTATTCCTCCACCTGACAGCGGGGACCCACCGGACGGGCCACCGTATTTCGCGAAAAAAACATTTCCCCCAGACTGCGGGGACCCACCAGCTACATCTTCGCACGCAAGGAAGTGCGTCCGGGCAAAAAAAACGATTCGTCCCCCTGACTGCTGGGACCCACCAGCTACATCTTCGCAGGCAAGGAAGTGCCTGACAGTCGGGACCCACCTGGTCGAAGTGTACGTAGCATTGTCATTCTGGTCGCGAACGTGTACATACATACTGGTCGATGTAGAGGCGCGCACGTGTCGTAGTAGAAACGCGCATGCAGCATGTACACGTACGTACAGCAGCCAGTGTGCAAGAAGAAAATACGGCCATGTACGTACATACGGGCAGGGTCTCAAACGCCTTCTCACGCATACGTACGACGAGGGCTCATGTACATGGCTGGGTCGGAACGGAGAAACAGCGTCGTCGTCGTGTTTATGGGGAGCCAACCGGCTGGGTCGGAACGGAATGCATCGTCATGTTCATCGGGAGGGCTTGGACGGAACAGCCGATGGAAACGACGCCTGGCGTACCGTAGAACGGAGGAAACAACCTTGTGTTCGACCGGCCACGTTTGAAACGGGATCCTGTTCATCGGGAGGGGTCTGGCGTACCGCAAAACGGAGGAAACAGACCTCCTACGATCGAAACGGGGGTACTGTTGATCGGGAGGGGTGTGGCCTACCGCAAAACGGAGGAAACGGACTTGTGTTGGAGTGCTACGGTCGAAACGGGGGTCCTGTTCATCGGGAGGGGTGTGGCGTACCGCAAAACGGGACTCCACGGGACACTGTTCATCTCCACCGTCGACCCCCTCCAGCCTCCATGGCTACTGTTCATCCACCGTCGACCTCCTCCAGCCTCCACCTGCGATTGTTCATCCACGGGCTCCTGTTCATCCAGCCTCCACCACGCGCTACTCCACCGGCTACTGTTCAACCAGCCCTCTCCACGGGCTCCTGTTCAACCACCCCTCCACGGGCTACTGTTCATCCAGCCCTCCACCGTCTACTATTCATTCTGCCCTCCACGGGATGGTCCTGTTCATCCTGCCCTCCACGGGGTCCTGTTCATCCAGCCCCAACCGGCTCGATCGATCGGGGTCCTGTTCATCCAGAGGCAACACCACGGGGTCCTGTTCATCCACCCCCACCGGGAACTGTTCATCCAAACCCCCCAGCAACGTTCACTGTTCATCCAGAGGCGGCATCGATCGGCTTCAGTTAGCAGCAATAGCGAAGGAATCGCTCGATCGGGTTCAGTTAACAGCCATCGATCGATCGCTCGGGTTCAGTCACTACTGGAATCAGCTAATTTGCCATCTACCAGCCCTTTGCCGTCTGCTAGCTGACGGCAAAGAAGCTCTTTGCCATCAGCTACCCAAAAGCAGACGACAAAGAAATGGCAGACGACAAAGAAACTCTTTGCCATCTGCGAGCTCTTTGCCGTCTGCCAGCAGACGGCAAAGAATCTTTGCCGTCCGCTGGCAGACGGCAAAGAGAGAGGTGGCCCCCACCCCCCGCCCGTTTGGAAAAAACTTAACGGCCCACCTTTTGCCATCTGCCAGCAGACGGCAAAGAGGCAAAAGGGCGGACGGCAAAGAGAGGCGGACGGCAAAGAGGGCACTACCTAACGGCCTGTACCCCCCCGCCCGTTACTCTGTTTTCTCCTCGCCGAGCCCCGCCACCACTTCCCAGCCCGCCGCTGCCGCCGCCCCCACCACTCGCCGCCGCCCCGGGGCCCCGCCGCCCCACCGCCCGTCGCCCCCGCCGCCCTACCGCCCGTCGCCCCACCACCCGTCGCCCCCGCCGCCCTGGCTCTCCGCCGCCCCGGGGCCCCGCCGCCCCACCGTCCCCCCGCCCCGGCCCCCGCCGCCCCGGCCCCACGCCGCCCCGCGCCCCACCGCCCCGGGCCCGGCCCGCCGCCGCCCCAGGCCGCCCCCGCGCCCCGGCCACCTCCTCCACCGCCCCGCCCCCCCTCCTCCACCGGCCCTGCCCCAGGTGAGCCCCCCTCCTTTTTTTCTTTTTTTTCTGTTTTTTTCTTTTTAGTTTTAGTTTTAGTTTAGATTTAGTTTTAGTTGTAGTTTTAGGTTTAGTTTTAGTTTTAGTTTTAGGTTTAGTTTTAGGTTTAGTTTAGTTTGAGGAAAGAAGAAGAAGAAGAGAAAAAGAGGAGATGAGGAGAAGAAGAAGAGGAAAAAGGAAAGAAAGAAGAAGAAGAGGAGGAGGAGAAGAAAAAAGAAGAAGAGGAAGAAGAAGAAGAAGAAAAAGAGGAGAGGAGGAGAAGAAGAAGAGGAAAAAGGAAAGGAAGAAGAAGAAGAGGAGGAGGAGAAGAAAAAAGAAGAAGAGGAAGAAGAAGAAAAAAGAGGAGAGGAGGAGAAGAAGAAGAGGAAAAAGGAAAGGAGGAAGAAGAAGAAGAAGAAGAAGAAGAAGAAGAAGAAGAAGAAGAAGAAGAAGAAGAAGGGAAAAAAGGAAGAAAAGGAAGAAAAGGAAGAATAGGAAGAAAAGGAAAAAAGAGGAAAAAACCCCGACGCGACACGGCACCCCGACCCCGACCCGGCACCCCGACCCGGCACCCCGACACGACACCCCGACCCCTAGACCCCGACCCCGACAACCCGACCCCGACCCCGACACCCCGACCCCGAGCCTGACCCGACACCCCGACCCCGACACCGACACGGCACCCCGACCCCGACCCAGCACCCCGACCCCGACCCCGACCCCGAAACCCCGACCCCGAGCCTGACCCGACACCCCGACTCCGACACCGACACGGCACCCCGACCCCGACCCGGCACCCCGACCCGACACCCCGACCCCGAGACCCCGACCCCGACACAGACACGACACCCCGACACCCCGACACCGACACCCTGACACCACACCCACCCTTACCCCGACACCAACACGGCACCCCGACCCCGACCCGGCACCCCGACCCGACACCCCGACCCCGAGACGGCACCCCGACCCGACACCCCGACCCGGCACCCCGACCCGACACCCCGACCCCGAGACCCCGACCCCGAGCCTGACCCGACACCGACACGGCACCCCGACCCCGACCCGGCACCCCGACCCGACACCCCGACCCTGAGACCCCGACCCCGACCCCGACACCCCGACCCCGAGCCTGACCCGACACCCCGACCCCGACACCGACACGGCACCCCGACCCGACACCCCGACCCCGAGACCCCAACCCCGACCCCGACACGGCACCCCGAGACCGACACGACACCCCGACACCTCCCGAAAAGGTGTTCTTTGGCCTTCCAGAAGCCGACGGGGTCATATATTTCTGAATTATTAGTTAGGTCATATATATCTTTCGATTTTGTTATATAAAACATCATATATAATTGTGTTGATCGGGTAGTTTTAAATGTGCAGTTGTTTCATCGCTGCGAGGTTTGGTGTTCGACGACCTCGCCGTGCGTTTGACGAGCTCTGCCCCTTCGTTCGTGGGTGAGCACAAATGACATGTCCTCCTCCCCCATTAATTATTTGATCTATTCCGATGAAACTTGATAGCTGGCTATATATGTGTCTTGAATCATCAGTATGCATAACCAATATGTGTCTCTCGTTCGAAAGCGTCATAATTATAAATATGCATGCATTTGCATATTTATAACCTTGATTCTTTCGAATTGTCCAACGCTATCCATGGACAGCCCGAGTATGTTTAGATTGGGTTCGTTTTCCCATATGCTTTGCTCCGGATCCGACGCATAAATTTCGTCAGTGCCTCCCCTGTTGTTCTCCGGGTACACATCCTCTCTGTTTATTGCAGAGACGTGTATCAGGAGAACAGCGGGGAGGTGCTGCCGAAATTTTGCGTAGGATCCGGAGCATAGCATGGGAAAATGAACCCAATCTAAACATACTCGGGTGGGATTAGGACCTATCATTACCTATTAGAGTGTAGGTTGCATGGACGTAATAAAATTGACAAAGTAGATCAACTGATGAATATATACATGGTGAATTATATATATATATATATTTGTTGTGTGTCTAGTAGCTCTGAAAGTCAAGATGAGTGATCGTGCGTGGATGTACACCGGTCACACTGGTCAGAACAAATGGAGCACTGAATGGTTCACAAAAACCAAGGGGTTTGTGCGAGCCGCATTTGCAAATGGCCAGAGGAAAACCTGGTGCCCCTGTTTACGGTGCGGCAATTGGGAAAAGAGGACAGAGGCTGAAATGGGCAAACACCTGCAGAAGAGTGGTTTTACGCCCGATTATACGGTGTGGACATTTCATGGTGAGTCTGCCCAACGTGACCGAGCTGAGGTGGATCGTCGTCGCACCGACGAGCATGGTACCGGGATGGAAAACATGGTGCAAGACTTCGATGATGCTCGGGATTCGGACGAGGAGATGGAGGAATCTGCAAAGGCCTTCAATGAAATGTTGGAGTCTTCAAAACGTCCGCTCCATGAGCACACTGAGCTTTGTCAGTTGGATGCCATCTCACAAGTAATGGCTCTGAAGGCTCAGTTCAACTTGGGCAGAGAATGCTACGATGCAATGATGACAGTATTTGGACGCTTTCTACCCAAAGGCCATGTAATGCCTGCAAACCTGTACCAGTCGGACAAAATCCTCCGTGCACTGAAGATGCCCTATGATAAGATACATGCCTGTGAGAAAGGATGTGTCTTGTTTAGGCTTGACTATGCGGACTTGAACTATTGTCCCATTTGCAAGTCTTCCAGGTATGTTGTGGTAGACAACGGTATGGGTGAGAAGACACAGACCAAAATCCCCGTTAGTGTTCTTCGGTATATGCCAATCGTACCAAGACTTCAACGTCTTTTCATGGTCGAAGAGACGGCCAGACAGATGACATGGCACAAAACGGGCAAAAGAACCGAACTAGATGCAGATGGGAATCTGATGATTGTACACACATCGGATGGTGTTGCGTGGAAAAAGTTTGATGAATTACATGGTGACAAAGCGGCAGATCCGAGGCATCCTCGAGTCGGCATCAGCACGGATGGGTTCAGTGTGTTTGGTATGACGGCAGCCCAATATAGTTGTTGGCCCGTATTTGTCTTTCCACTCAATCTCCCCCCCGGACAGATTATGCAAAGAAAGAACATTTTCCTGACGTTGATAATTCCAGGGCCCAACTATCCGGGGAAAAATATGAATGTGTACATGCAACCGCTTAAGGACGAATTGCAAGAAGCCTGGGATAATGGGTTCAAGACATACGACGCCTATAGCAAACGGAACTTCATAATGCGTGTCTGGTACATGTACTCGACGCATGACTTGCCGGCGTATGCGCTATTCGTTGGCTGGTGTGTGCATGGAAGGTTCCCGTGCCCCACATGCAAGGGAGCTCTTGAGTTTCGTTGGCTTCAGGCCGGTCGCAAGTTTTCTTGCTTCGACATGCATAGACAGTTCCTGAATCCTCGCCATAAGTTCAGGAAAGACAAGAAGAACTTCATCAGAGGTAGAGTTGTCAAAAACTCTGCACCACCTGCATTGACAGGCCAACAGACCCTGGATCAGTTAAACGCTCTCGAGCCAGATCCAGAGCGTCCAGGGTACTTCAAGGGGTATAATTCTAAGCACGCCTGGACTCACAAAACATGCTTATGGGATCTGCCTTACTTCAAAGACCTCCTTTGCCCACACAACATCGACGTGATGCACACTGAGAAGAATATCGCCGAGGCACTTTTTGGTACATTGTTCGGCATAGATGGGAAGTCAAAGGATAATACTAAGGCTAGAGTCGATCTGGAGGCGCTATGTGATAGGCCGTTACAAAACATGAAAGAACCGAAAGGAAAGCAGAACTGGACGAAGCCAAAGGCATGGTTCAATCTTGGAAGGCCAGCTATGAGGGAAATTATCTTGTGGGTGAAAATGCAGTTGATGTTCCCCGATGGGTATGCAGCGAATCTACAGAGGGGAGCCAGTCTTGATAAATTGAAGATATTTGGTCTCAAGAGTCATGATTGGCACATATGGATTGAGCGGGTAATGCCGGTGATGTTGCGTGGCTTCATCCCTGAGGATGAATGGCTAGTACTGGCAGAACTCAGCTATTTCTTCCGTGTTCTTTGTGCGAAAGAACTATCGCCTGGCGTGCTAGAAGAAATGGAAGAGTTGGCGCCGGAGTTGATCTGCAAGTTAGAGAAGATCTTTCCACCGGGCTTCTTTAATCCAATGCAACATTTGATTTTGCATCTCCCGACCGAGGCAAGATTGGGGGGGCCCGTGCAAAATCGTTGGTGCTACCCAACTGAGAGGATGCAGAAGACGCTTCGACAAAAATGTAAAAATAAACGTAGAATTGAAGCATCGATGGCTGAGGCATTCATCACTGAGGAGGCGGCAAACTTCGTGACAGCACACTACGAAGCCAAAAATCGTCATTTGCATAATCCGAAGCCTCGGTACAATGCTGACGACCCTAAAAAGGGTGGATCCAACCTCAGCCTATTCAAAGGGAATCTCGCACCAGCCAGTGTTTCAAATCCAGTATCTTTGGATAACGAACAATGGCGGACCATTTCGTTGTATATCTTCAACAACCTGATAGAAGTGCGGCCGTACATCGAGTAAGTTCTCGGTACATAGTTTCGCAACTTCTATTTCCTTTGAACTGCTCTTATTCCTGGATATTTCATACAGTCGATACGTCGCCTTATTCTCGTATGGAGCGGTGATCCAAAAGGATTCTGTCGAAGAGTATGAGCTTCTCGCAAAGCAAGGAGGCGGCTATCCCGGTTTCATCTCTTGGTTCAAACAAACGGTAATTTCTATTAGACTTGTAGGCTAATTTGTAGGCGGCTATCCCGGTTTCATTCGCTAATTTGTGCGTAATGCAACAATCCTTTCATATTAAACTTGTAGGCTAATTCAGAGTCTATGGACGCCGAATTGAGACAAGTCGCTAATGGTTTTGACTATAAGGTCCGTTCATTTGACAAATACGACATCAACGGGTATCGCTTTCGTACCTATGGCAAAGAGCTATCTATGGCCGACCGAAAGTCTACAAATTGTTGTGTATCTGCTATCGGCGAAGGAGGTACCGAGTATTATGGGAGAGTTGAAGCAATTTATGAACTTCTATTCTATGGTGAAAACCCACCGAATGTCGTAGTCTTCAAATGTTATTGGTTTCAGCCGAAGGAGACTAGAAGGACTCATGAACATATAGGGCTAGTTGAAATCAACCAAAGCACCCATTTAGATGTTCCTGATGTCTATATTACGGCTCAACAGGCGACCCAAGTATTCTATCTACCGTGGGCCTGCCAAACTAATCCAAATCTGAAAGGTTGGGATGTCGTTTATGAAGTGCCGCCACGTGCTAGACTATCTCCCCCAAAGGAAGAGGATTATGAACCTCACATTAACCCAGACACATATGAAGGAGAATTCTTCCAAGAGACACGTCTTTCCAAAAAGCGTTTCAAGAACCGCTATACTTCACCCCAAAACATTGAAGTAGACAGCGACAGTGAATCCGACATCACCCCAGAGGAGGAACAAGAAGAGCCGGAACAAGAAGAGGTTACTGCTGCGGATGACCTGTCATTGCTTGACCGATTACGTCAAGGTGGCCTTGCACATGTTGATGCCACTGAACCCTATGAGCCCGTCATTGATTATAGTGATGATGATGATTATGCATTTATTGATGATACTGATCGAGATTATTAGTAGTGTCAGGTATTAAATTTTTTAATGTTGTACTTGATGATGATACACTTAAGTGATACACATATTATTATTCATGTCGGTCTTTTTTTATGTTGTACTAATTTCGTTTACTGTTTGTCATGGCAGGTGTTGAAAGATGGTGGGCGCTGGTCGGGAGCGCGCCAAGGCCCCTTCTTCGTCGGCGCGTGGTCTGAGGTCTTCCATTCCAGACGCACCTCTCCGCCGAGCGTTGCTGGACAGTATGGCCACACCGCCGGGCCCTTCTTCGTCGACCGCGGTGCCCAGCAGGGGACGAGGTAGGAAGAGAGGAGGTGGGGCACGTGGTCGCGGGAGAGGAGGTAGGGTGACTGCTACGGCGCCTTCCTCGCCGCCACCCCCAGCTGTTTCACCCGAGCACGTGACTGCTAGGGTGGACTCGTCCGAGGAGGAGGCTACACGGACTCCGGTCCACGAGCCTCCGGTCCACGGGTCTTGGGCCCACGAGCCTCGGGTCGACTGGCCTTCGGCCCACGAGAGTTCGGCCCACGAGACCCCGGAGGAGCACACGTCCGGATGGGGTACCTGGCCGGATCAGCCCGAGGAGCCGAGTGGCCATGCTGATGATGGCGGGGAGCCGACTGATCTTGAGGAGGAGGGGGGCACCGTCTACCAGCGTGGTGCTACACGGCTCCCGTCCGTGCCGGCGACCCGCGAGCAGAGGTGGTTGATTTTCCCTGATGGGGAGAGGTACGTAAGTGCATTTAATATTTTTGTACCTTGTGCATTCACGTTTCTTCAAATAACTAATGCGTTGGCCTTGTCATGCTGCAGGGGTTGGGACCACCATCATAGTGTCCGCCGGCCCAACTCCGTCCTTGGAGTTCTTTGCCGGCAAAACTTCCCGGGGTTTGTCACGTTGCCTGGTGAGGGTCGGCTTCCAGAGCTTGGATTGAGCTGGGAGCACTACGTGGCTGCCCCGGCCCCGCCGGATGAGATTATCGACGGTGTCGTGTGCGACACGAGGGCAGACATGGTGATCAGAAAGTTCTGGGTAATTTCTCCTTTACACATTTAAAAATCTTCAACTAGCTAGTTATTAATTGTACTAATCAATATTGTCTCATTTGATTGCAGACATTCTACAGGTGTGAGGAGGGATACGAGGAGGACGCGGCACATGTTATCGAGAACGTCTGCAAGCGCCTACTCCAGAACTTACGGCACGAGGCTCGGGTGCAGGCTGTTCGAGACTACTACGCCTTGCGTGGTATCAAGAAGACCAAGCCGGCGTGCCGCGATAAGTTCCTGAGTAAGGAGCAGTACATGAAGGTAATTCTTAAGGCCTTCTACTTAAGTTCCTTCATTTAGTAATTCTTAGCCGTAGCGCTCAAGTTTCTATTTGCTAACTTAGGCGCCTCCGAGATGGTGTGCGGATCGGATGGATTGTTGGGAGGTGTTGGTCGATGAGTGGTGCTCAAAAGAATGGCTAGCCCTCCACAACGAGGCCAAGGACAAACGTGCCCAAATGGAAGGTGTGCCACACCATCAAGGCAGCTCCAACTTATATCAGTTCGGGCGCAACTGGGTATGTGGTTTGCTTCATGATTCATGCAATTCATTCATCATGCTAGCTTGAGCCCTTTAATTACTAATTTTCATTGTTTCTCTCTTTCAGGCACGCCACAATAAGGTGGATAAGGTGCCAGAGGTGTACGACCTGTATGCCATGGCCCACACTGCCTCTTTCAAGAAAGTCAAGGCTTTCTCTCAGTCTGACCTCGATGATGCAAACAACTTCACCAACATCTCCGTCCCACAACAAGCTCGTGAGATATAGAGATGAGGGGAAGGCGAGGAAAGGGGAGGACTTTAACCCGAGCCAGGGTCCCATTGATCCAGAGCTGGTGATGATATCTGGTGGCGGGAGGTCCCATGGCTCCATAGCCATTGGATGGACTATCCGTTGTCCTAGCACTCTCCCGGAGATCAAGGCGCGCCAGTCGAGCTCCGCTCCTGAGATAAGGCCTCGTGAACGGCCAGTGCAACTCGCCATCAAGGTTAGTGATACGTACTCAGTTATCTTTCTCCATTACATTGTGTGCGCTTCCATCAATGATTACAAATGGTCATGTGAGTGGTGTTGCAGGCTGCTATACAGAGTGAGAGAGATAGAACGGAGAAACTTCTGGCGGAGGCGGCGGAGAGGCAGCGGGAGTTGGAGGAGAGGACGACAAAGATGATGGAGGAGGAGAGGGCACGGAATGACATGCAGGCAAGGGCCATGTACGAGCTCCTTGTGGTAAGTTTCTTCTGCAGATTAGCCAAAACATTCATGTAGTGTTTGTCTCATTACTAACTAGTATGACTGAGTCGTCGAAACCAAATGTGCAGTCTGTGTGCGAGAAGACAGGTCAGACCGCTCCGCCGATGCCAGTGATTGCTCCTGGGACCACGGTGAGTTTTATTTGAATGGACATTACTTGCTAGTCTTAACATTTGAGTGTCATCATGCTAACAAGACATTGGAAATGATCTTTGGTGCAGCGTAACTCCAGACAAGCATCGCACGATCCTTCTCCAGCTACCGACACGAGCCACCCCGCTCCTACACCTCCTGGATCTTGGTAAGTTTATCTAGTGTTTTGCTTAACACATGCATAAAGACCTAGACTTAGCTTTATTTCCTCCAATGCTTACCATAATGACCTAGACTTAGCTTCTTCTCCTCCAAAATGACTTAATAAGCTTACTGACCTCCAAAACCATCCATTTTACCTAAGTTAGCTCTAAAACGATCTGTACTTAGCTTACTTATGTCAAAAATTGCATAATTAGCTTAGTTAGCTCATAAACGATCCATTTTACCTAAGTTAGCTCTAAAATGACCCATTTTACCTAGGTTAGCTTATAAATGATCCAGTTCATCCAAGTTAGCTCAAAAATGACCCATTTTACCTAGATTAGCTCCTAAATGATCCATTTTACCTACGTTAGCTTTAAAATGACCCATTTCACCTAGGTTAACTCCAAAATGACACATCTTACCTAGGTTATCTCATAAACGATCCATTTCAACTAATTTAGCTCATAAACGATCCATTTCACCAAGTTAGCTAAAAAACGATCCATTTCACCTAAATTAGCTCTTAAATGATCCATTTCACCTAAGTTAGCTCAAAAAGATCCATTTCAACTAAATTAGCTCATAAATGATCCATTTCACCTAAGTTAGCTCAAAAACGATCCATTTGAACTAAGTTAGCTCATAAATGATCCATTTCACCTTAGTTACCTCAAAAACGATCCATTTGACCTTAGTTAGCTCATAAACGACCCATTTCAACTAAGTTAGCTCATAAATGATCCATTTCACCTTAGCTAGCTCATAAACGACCCATTTCAACTTAGTTAGCTCATATATGATCCATTTCACGTAAGTTAGCTCATAAATGACATACTCTTCTTGTTCTAGTCTTCTTCTTGTTCTACTCTTCTTGTTCTAGTCTTCTTCTTGTTCTACTCTTCTTCTTGTTCTACTCTTCTTGTTCTAACTTTCTTATTTTTCATTTTGCAGATTTCATTCACTTGACGAAAGCTTGCATAGATGGAGTGCTCCTTATCCCTTTCTCTGTTTCTTTTGTATCGTTGAACTATGCATGTATCGTTGGATGAAACTATTGTAATATATATGGTTGGATGCCTCTATGTTGAACTTGTTATGTATGATGGAACTATGCATGTAATATATATGGTTGGATGATGAAGTTATGTGTTGGATATCTTATATGTTTGCTCTGTAATGGCCTTTTGAAATATATCTATATATGTCATATATATTTGTGATGAAAATTGTTGGATTTAATAAAAAACAGAAAAAAGAGCCAATATGCAGGCTCTTTGCCGTCTGCCACCGTCGGCAACGGGCTCTTTGCCGTCAGCCGCAGACGGCAAACAAGCCACGTGGCAGCCAGCTGTGCTTCCTGGGAGCTGACCCATTTGGTCAGTTTGCCTACAGTGGCAGACGGCAAAGAGTAAATGAGTTTGCCGTCAGCGGCGGACGGCAAAGGCCTGCCATGTAGTGACGTGTAGATGACATCATACGGCGGACGGCAAAGACACTAGAAAGTTTGTCGTCCGCTGGCAGACAGCAAAGGAACTAGAAAGTTTGCCGTCCACAGCGGACGGCAAAGGCCTGCCGTTAGCCACTTAACGGACTGAGAGCACAATTATTGCTGTCCGCTCTCTTTGCCGTCTGCTGCAGACGGCAAAGGGCCTTTGCCGTCAGCCGCCAGGAAGCAGACGGCAAAGTAGCTGTTTACCGTAGCCTACTTTGCCGGAGCCTTTTTCCGTCCGCGGCTGACGGCAAAGGCCTTTGCCGTCCGCCGTTCATGCCTTTGCCGTCCGCCATGGCAGACGGCAAAATAGCTGATTCCTGTAGTGAGTAACGCGTAGCCTGCAGTGCAATCACTCAGGTTCAGTTAGAGCCCAACGCCTCGCTCGGGTTCAGTTAGAGCCAACGCCTCGCACACACGCGCGTACGTGTATGAGAGAAACGCGCATCGCTCGGCCCCCGACCTCCCACCGTAACCGGGAACTCCCCAAAATTTTCCTCGCCCTCGCTTCTACCACGGTTTTTTCCATCATGGACAGCCCAAAGAATGTCATGCAGCTGCGTCTCCGGCCCGCCCAGGACGAAAAGCCCATTTTCTGTCATGATTTTTTGTCATAGAAGTAGGAGCCCACCACATCTATGATGATACTGGGTTTTGTCACAATTATCGTCATAGAAGTGTCATATGTATGACAGAAAAAAAAATTCGTTCGGCCCAAAATGTCACGGATGTGTCTTTTTTTTGTAGTGTGTGATGAAGGCAGTCTTCAGGCGGTCTGCCGGATTCAACTTGATGTGGTGGTATCCTGAAAAGGCATCCAAAAAGCTCAACAGCTCGCATCCGGCTGTGGAGTCTATCACTTGGTCAATCCGAGGCAACGCAAACGGATCTGTGAGGCAGGCTTTGTTGAGACTGGTGTAATCAATGCACATGCGCCACTTGTTGTTCTTCTTCAGTACAAGGACTGGATTGGCAAGCCATTCTGGGAAGAAAACTTCCATAATGAAGCCGGCTGCCAACAGGCGGGCGATCTCTTCTCCGATGATTCTTCTCTTCTCCTCCGACAGTCGGCATAGGGGTTGTTGGACTGGTTTGGCATCTACTCTGACATGTAGCTTGTGCTCGGTGAAATCCGTCGGAACACCCGGCATGTCTTTGGGTGACCATGCAAAGATGTCCCGTTTCTCACGGAGGAAATCGACGAGGTCACTTTCCTATTTGCTATCCAGATTGGCACCTATGACAGCGTGCCTCTCCGGGTGCTCAGGGTCCAAGGGAATCTTCTTTGTTTCTTTGGCCAGCTGTAAGGAGCCATGTGTCTTTGACTCTTTGGGTTCTGGTGACAAGTCCGGCTGCTTGCTGGCCATGGCCACCACCCCGTCCAGGAGCTTCTTCTCAGCAAGAATCACAAGGGACTCGGCCAGCCGGCTGCTAGCTGTAGCACAGGCGGACGACTTCTCATAGTCTCCGCTGATCATGATAATGCCCTTGGTTCCTGGCATCTTCATCTTGAGGTAGGCATAATGTGGCACTGCCATGAACTTGGCTAGAGCTGGCCGGCCTAAGAGTGTGTGGTAAGGGCTCTCCAGGTCCACCACCTCAAACCAAATTGCCTCACGGCGGAAGTGATTCTTGTCCCCAAAGATGACATCTATCTTTATCTTGCCGATTGGTGAGCAGGAAAGGCCGGGCATGATGCCATGAAACACAATCCGACTGGCCAGCAGCTGCCTCTCTTTGATGTTCAACTTCTCCATGGTATCGCGGTAAAGGATGTTGATGCTGCTACCGCCATCTATCAGAATCCGGGAGAAACGAGCAGCTCGCCTCTCCATTGCAAGGGTGGCATCCAGCACAAAGGCATAGGAACCCGGGGAAGGCATCACTTCCGGGTGGTCAGCACGGCTCCAGCTGATAGGCTTATCACACCAATGCATGAAATCTGGAGCAGTTGAGGCAACTGCATTCACTTCACGGTGTTGCTGACGTCGGCTGTGTCTGTCGTTGGCCACGCTTGTGAAGACGACGTATGCACCATGTTCTTCAGGGAATTCATCCTGGATTGCACTGACTGCTGGACGGGCGGCCGGTTGCTGAGGAGGTGGAGCCGGCAGGCGGAGGAGGCAGTCCTTCTCCCATGGTGATGCGGACGAGCCAGTGGCATTTCCGGGTCGTATGGTTGCATGGCTTCGCACCACTATGGAACTTGCAGGGAGCATCAAGGGTCTGCTCAAAGGAGAAAGCGGACAACCAAGCTGGCTTGCCGCCCTTCTGGCGCTTGGGAAGTGGTTGTCCTTCAGGCTGCTAGTCCTCAACTGTCGCCACCTGCCGGCTGGTGGAAGCCGGCTGTGTGGCCTTGCGCTTGTTGTCGTTCGGCTGCTGGCGCCGATTGTTGTCTCCGGCCGGCGTTCGAGGGGCCGGTGGGAGTACCTTCCCAAAAGCATCCACTCGGAGCTCCAACTTCATGGAGGAGTCGGCAGTGGCGTACTTGTCTGCTATGATCAGCAGCTCGTCGAGTGTAGCCGGCTCGTCGCAGAGGAGTCGGTGCTTGAGTAAGGTGCCCTCTCGGCACCCGGCAGTGAAGTACTCTATGGCCTGCACCTCGTGCACCCCTTCGCAGGAGTTGTGCAATTCAGCCCACCGCGTCAGGTAGTCGTGGGTGGACTCGTCAGGGCCTTGAACGCACAGCGAGAGCTGGTGGGGCTTGGGCGGCCGCTTGTAGGTGCTAGTGAAGTTGCGGATGAAGACTTAGTGAAATCTACCCAGCTGTTGATGTTGCGGGGCTTCAGGCTGTTCAGCCATGTCCGGGCCATGCCCTGGAGCATGAGCGGATCGTACTTCACGGCAACCCGCTTGTTGTTGTTTGCTATGTTGACGGTCATGGAGTAGTCGACCAGCCAATCTTCCGGCTTCACGGAGCCGTTGTCCTTGGGCATGTCTCGTGGGAGCGAGAACTCTTCGGGGAAGGCCTCGTCGCGGATGCGGGGGCCGAAACAAGGTGGGCCCATCGCGTCTTCTTCTTCTAGCACCTGGGATCGAGCAAGGCGGTCGATCCGGTGGCGCACGTCATTCTCTCCGACTCCTTCTCGGTAGCCCAACCGGTCGCCGAGTGTCGGGTGCTGTGCAGGCGGCGGGGAGACGCGCCTCTCCCTGCGCGGAGGAGGAGGCGGCGGACAGTCGTCCCGTCATTCCACTGCTCGTGGGCAGCCATCTTGGTCGCGCTCGATCTTGAGGCGGGTGCGGCCGCGGCTAGCTGCCGGCTCTTTGTCTCGTCTGTCGTGGACGCCGCCTATCGGCGTCAGGGAGGTCGCGCCTTGATCTTGGCGAGGGGGCGGGTTCTCAACCCGTCGGCCAGGTTCTTCTACGCGGCAGCCGACCTCTTGTTGCAGGGCAGCCACATCAATGAGCTGCTGAACGCACTCCGTCATGTAGCGGCGTTCGTCGCCCTCGAGGTGGTCCAGCTCATCTGCTGCCGCCTGGGCAGCTCGTATGTTCTCCATGGTCGTGGCATAGACAGGGCGGTCTACCCGAATATGCTGGCGATGGCCGCGCCGCGCTGCCGGACCGTGCCGATGCGGCTGGGCCCGCCAGCAGCCGGCGTGCCGCCGATAGCACGGTCGATCTCGCGCTGGTAGGCCTCTGAGAGGCGTCTCATGGTGGCCAACTTCTTGGCACTTTCGACGAGCGAGACGCGGCAGGCTTCTAGCGTCTCGGTGTTGGCGTCTTCTGCGATGGGTGCAGACAGATCCCGCAGCGCAGCCTACAGCGGGTCTTGGGCATCCCCACCAGAGGCTCCATTGTGGCTGATGATGAGCACCTCCGTGACGGTGCTGCCGCCGCTATCGGCGTGAGGAAGCGAGTCGTCAATGATCACCACATTGGCGGGGAAGGCGTCAAGGGATGTTGTGTCAGAGTCGACAAGCATCGGGTCGGTGGAGCCGATTGACTCCAGGACGGAGGCCGGCTCGTTGGCGATGTCGAGCTTGCCAAGGAGGTCGACAAGGCAGCTCTCGGAGCTGGCTACTCCTGCGCCGGGCGCAGGATCGTCGGGGAGGCGGATCTCGCTGATGAGGTCAGCGAGGCAGCTCGCCACGCAGGCGAGCTCAGCGCCATGCAGTGAGTCGGCGCAAATGCCGTCAGGCGTGCCGGGCTAGCTGCGCTCGCTAGGGAGGAACAAGGTTCCCGTCCAGAACGGATCTTTGGACGACAGTGCACTTAGCCCCAACGTGGGCGCCAAATGTCGGGGGTGTTGTGCGACATATGCCAAGGGATGGCTTATCATGGAGGGGGATAATAATACGTCGCTGGTGCCAGGAAACGGGATAAGGCGCAAACATGCCCGCCGGCGAATCTTACCGAGGTTCGGGGCTCTCCTAGGAGATTACACCCCTACTCCTGCTCTGCAGGGTCTCCGCATGATCACTCAAGCAACAATGGTGGCTACAAGCGCTCTCCTTGAGCTGTTTCTCTAGAGGGGGAAGAAGAACAAGGCTAGCCCTAACTTCCTTCTCTATACCTGGGTGTGGGTGGACTGAGGTCTGAACCCTTTGCATGGGTGCCCTGGGGGGTTTATATAGGCCCACCCTTCAGGGGTACAAAGGAAATCTGGCCGGGTGTAGGACCTGGCTATCAGTGACTGTGGTCGCCGGCTTCTCCGCCGGCCGCTGGGGCCCGCCGCCTGGTGGGTCCCGCCGGCTGTCTCGTACTTAGCCGACAGGTCGCGTCGGCCGCTGGCGGGTCCTGCCGGCTGCTGAGTACTGTGGCAATGCCACTGATAACGTATGCTTTGTCGGGGGAGGCGTGGCTACAGTACCGCCGCTTGGCGGGCGTTCACTGTAGCCACTCTCCATTTCTTCTAGTTAATGGCAAACAGACTTTGAGGGAGGGGGGTCGACTGCTAGGAGTCGGCCTCCCCCATGCCGACTGGTTGGGGCTCGCCGCCTTCTGGCTTCTCGCTGACAAGTAGGGCCTGCCGTTCGCAGGCTGTAGCGACAGCCCGTAGTGGAGGCATGGCCTCTCCCGTTATGGGTGATGGGCTGCGTGGCAACAGTGCCGCGCTAGGCGGGGGATGTCCGCCCAGTACGCCACACTGTGGCCATGCTCTGCCCTGGATTCGGGGGTGGCAGGCTGCACTGTAGCCATGCCCCGTCTTGTCGTCTTAATGTGGTGCTAACTTGAAGGGGGCGGAGGGGGGCCGCCTCCTGGGAGCCGGCCTCTCTGGAGGCCGCCTGGTAGGAGTCGGCCTACCTCAAGGCGGTCTTTTGGGAACTGCTGCACTCTAGCAGCCGGCCGCTCGGACCAGCCGGCCTTGAGAAGGCGGCTCTTCGTCTTCAAGGCTTGAGGGGCGCAGCCAGCCCCGATGTCTTGAATCACCATGGGGAGCAGATGAGGCTACCCATGGTCATTTACTCCGACAAGTAGAAGCACTCAGTTTCAGGCTTGGGTCTAGCTTTGGGCTTCTTCATGGGAGTGGCAACTTGCTTGCCATTCTTCTTGAAGTTCCCTTTCTTTTCCTTTGCCCTTTTACTTGAGACTAGTGGTCTTCTCACCCATCAACACTTGATGCTTTTTCTTGATTTCTACCTTCGCCGATTTCAGCATCGCGAAGAGCTCGGGAATCGTTTTCGTTATCCCTTGCATATTATAGTTCATCACAAAGTTCTAGTAGCTTGGTGATAGTGACTAGAGAACATTATCAATCACTATATTATCTGGAAGATTAACTCCCACTTGATTCAAGTGATTGTAGTACCCAGACAATCTGAGCACATGCTCACTGGTTGAGCTATTCTTCTCCATCTTGTAGGCAAAGTACTGTTAGAGGTCTCATACCTCTCGACACGGGCATGAGTCTGAAATACTAATTTCAACTCTTGGAACATCTCATATGCTCCATGGCGTTGAAAACATTTGAAGTGCCGGTTCTAAGCCGTAAAGCACGGTGCACTAAACTATCAAGTAGTCATCATACCGAGCTTTGTCAAACATTCATAACATCTGCATCTGCTCCTGCAATACGTCTGTCACCTAGCGGTGCATCAAGTACAAAATCCTCAGATCACGGACCAAGTCCGCATCATTGCTCATAACATCTTTCAATTTAGTTTTCTCTAGGAACATATCAAAAAATAAACGGGGAGCTACATCGCAAGCTATTGATCTACAACATAGATATGCTAATACTATCAGGACTATGTTCATGATAAATTAAAGTTCAATTAATCATATTACTTCCCACTTAGATAGACATCCCTCTAGCAATCTAAATGATCGCGTGATCCATATCAACTAAACCATGTCCGGTCATCACGTGAGATGGAGTAGCTTTCAATGGTTAACATCACTATGTTGATCATATCTACTATATGATTCACGCTCGACCTTTCGGTCTCAGTGTTCCGAGACCATATCTGCATATGCTAGGCTCGCCAAGTTTAACCCGAGTATTCTGCGTGTGCAAAACTGGCTTGCACCCATTGTATGTGAACGTAGAGCTTGTCACACCCGATCATCACATGGTGTCTCGGCACGACGAACTGTAGCAATGGTGCATACTCAGGGAGAACACTTGTACCTTGAAATTTAGTGAGAGATCATCTTATAATGCTACCGCCGTACTAAGCAAAATAAGATGCATAAAAGATAAACATCACATGCAATCAAAATAAGTGATATGATATGGCCATCATCATCTTGTGCCTTTGATCTCCATCTCCAAAGCACCATCATGATCATCATCGTCACCGGCTTGACACCTTGATCTCCATCATAGCATCGTTGTCGTCTCGCCAACTATTGCTTCTATGACTATCGCTACCGCTTAGTGATAAAGTAAAGCAATTACATGGCGGTTGCATTTCATACAATAAAGCGACAACCATAAGGCTCCTGCTAGTTGCTGATAACTTTTACAAAACATGATCATCTCGTACAACAATTTATATATCATCACGTCTTGACCATATCACATCACAACATGCCCTGCAAAAACAAGTTAGACGTCCTCTAATTTGTTGTTGCAAGTTTTACATGGCTGCTATGGGCTTCTAGCAAGAAACGTTCTTACCTACGCATCAAAACCACAACGATTTTTCGTCAAGTGTGCTGTTTTAACATTCAACAAGGACCTGCCGTACTCAAACTTGATTCAACTAAAGTTGGAGAAAAAGACACCCGCTAGCCACCAGTGTGCGAAGAACGTCGGTAGAACTAGTCTCATGAACACGGTCATGTAATGTCGGTCTGGGCCGCTTCATCCAACAATACCACCGAATCAAAGTAAGACGTTGGTGGTAAGCAGTATGACTATTATCGCCCACAACTCATTGTGTTCTACTCGTGCATATATCATCTACGCATAAACCTGGTTCTGACACCACTATTGGGGAACGTAGTATTTCAAAAACTTTACCTACGATCATGCAAGATCTATCTAGGAGATGCATAGCAACGAGACGGGAGAGTGTGTCCACGTACCCTCGTAGACCGGAAGCGGAAGCGTTTAGTAATGCGGTTGATGTAGTCGAACGTCTTCACGATCCAACCGATCCAAATACCGAACGTACGGCACCTCCGTGTTCAGCACACGTTCATCTCGATGATGTCCCTCGCGCTCTTGATCCAGTTGAGGATGATGGAGAGTTTCGTCAGCACGACGGCATGGACACGGTGATGATGAAGTTACCGGCGCAGGGCTTCGCCTAAGCACTACGACGATATGACCGAGGTGTGTAACTGTGGAGGGGGGCACCGCACATGGCTAAGACAAATCTTGTGTGCCTTTGGGGTGCCCCCTGCCCACGTATATAAAGGAGGAAGGGAGAGAGGCCGTCCCCCTAGGGGCGCGCCATGAGTATGGAGTCCTACTAGGACTTCCAAGTCCTAGTAGGAATCCTCTTCCTTTTTGGAGTAAGAGAGAAGGAAAGAGGGAAAGAGAGAGGGAGTAGGAAAGGGCAAGGGGGGCACCGCCCCCTTCCCCTAGTCCAATTCGGACCCATGGGGGGCGCACCACCTCCCCTTTGGCCTGCCTCCTCCTTTCCCGTATGGCCCAATAAGGCCCATTACTTCTCCCGGTGAATTCCCGTAACTCCTCGGTACTCCAAAAAATACCCGAATCACTCGGAACCTTTCCGATGTCCGAATATAGCCTTACCTCTCGACCATTTCGAGACTCCTCGCCATGTCCGTGATCTCACCCGGGACTCCAAACAGACTTCGGTTATCAAATCACATAACTCATAATACAAATAGTCATCGAATGTTAAGCGTGCGGACCCTACTGGTTCGAGAACTATGTAGACATGACCGAGACACATCTCCGGTCAATAAACAATAGCGGAACCTGGATGCTCATATTGGCTCCTACATATTCTACGAAGATCTTTATCGGTCAAACCGCATAACAACATACGTTGTTCCCTTTGTCATCGGTATGTTACTTGCCCGAGATTCGATCGTCGGTATCATCATACCTAGTTCAATCTTGTTACCGGCAAGGCTGTTTACTCATTCTGTAATGCATCATCCCACAACTAACTTATTAGTCACATTGCTTGCAAGGCTTATAGTGATGTGCATCACCGAGAGGGCCCAGAGATACCTCTCCGATACACGGAGACACCTGTAGAGGATCTTTATAATCACCCAGTTACGTTGTGACGTTTGATAGCGCACAAGGTGTTCCTCCGGTATTCGGGAGTTGCATAATCTCATAGTCAGTGGAACATGTATAAGTCATGAAGAAAGCAATAGCAATAAAACTTAACGATCATTATGCCAAGCTAACGGATGGGTCTTGTCCATCACATCATTCTCTAATGATGTGATCCCGTTCATCAAATGACAACACATGTCTATGGTCGGGAAACTTAACCATCTTTGATTCAACGAGCTAGTAAAGTAGAGGCATACTAGTGACACTCTCTTTGTCTATGTATTCACACATGTACTAAGTTTCCGGTTAATACAATTCTAGCATGAATAATAAACATTTATGATGATATAAGGAAATATAAATAACAACTTTATTATTGCCTCTAGGGCATTTTTCCTTCAGCAGGTGCCGGTTGACGAGGACGGGGCATCAGGAGCCACCTTCACCATAGGCGCCAACCTTCCCCCAGATCAAGAGAAGGCACTGGTCGATTTCTTGCGCGCAAACAAGGAGGTGTTCGCGTGGGAGCCCAAGGACCTAGCTGGAGTACCAAGGGGGGTGATCGAGCATCACCTGAATGTGTGCCCTAACGTGCGCCCAGTGAAGCAGAAAGCACGGCGGCAGTCCACAGAGAAGCAGTCCTTCATCGTCCAGGAGACTCGTAAGCTACAAGAAGCTGGTGTCATCTGCGAGATGCGGTACCTGGAATGGCTGGCAAACTCGGTCGTCGTTCCCAAGAAAGGAGGGAAGGAACGCATGTGTGTCGACTTCACCAACCTCAACAAGGCCTACCCACAAGACCCGTTCCCACTTCCACGCACCGATCAGATCGTCGACTCCACCGCCGAGTGTGACCTGCTGTGTTTGCTGGATGCCTTCTCGGGCTACCACCAGATCATGATGGCGGTGCAAGATGTTGAGAAGACGGCCTTCTTGACCCCATGTGGGGTGTACTGCTACACTTGCATGTCGTTCGGGCTGCGTAATGCTAGGGCGACCTTTCAGCGGCTGATGCACATCGCCCTGGGCCGACAGCTCGGGAGGAACGCTGAGGCCTACGTCGACGACATTGTGGTGAAATCTCGAGAGGCAAGGACCCTCATGCAAGATCTGGAGGAGACGTTCGCCAGCCTGCGCAAGGTGGACCTACGGCTCAACTCGGAGAAATGCATGTTTGGCGTCCCCTCCGGTAAATTGCTGAGTTTCCTTGTGTTGCACAGGGGAATCGAGGTGAACCCAGAGAAGGTCAAGGCAATAGAAAAGATGAGCCCACCCGCATACTCTCAAGGAGATGCAAAAGCTGGCAGGCTGCATAACTTCGCTGGGGAGCTTCATCTCTAAGCTAGGGGAGCGCGCCCTCCCGTTCTTCAAGCTGATGAAGAAGAAGAGGCCATTCGAGTGGACCGCGGAAGCGGACGCAGCGTTTCAAGACCTCAAGAGATACCTCACCAGCCCACCAGAAATGGTGGCGCCTAGACCTCTAGAGCCCTTGGTGCTTTACCTGGACGCCACGCCACACTCTGCCAGCGCAGCACTGGTGGCAGTCCGGGAGGAGCGCTGGGCCAAGGGCCCGCCGAACAGCACCTCACGCCAGGACAAGACAACACAACCCCAAGACAGCGCTCCCGGGGCCCCGACAGCGTCAACAGATCACCAGGCTCCACAAGACGGCGCTCCTGAGGCTGCAGTTGCCCCGACTGGCGACAAAGCTCCTAAGGCCCCCCAGCCTCAGGAGGACTCGGACTCCACCGACACTTCCGCCCTCGTCGAGCACCCGGTGTACTTCGTCGGTACAGTACCTCGTGACGGGCGGGCGCGCTACCCCATGCAGCAGAAGCTACTGCTCGCGCTCCTCGTTGCCTCGCACAAGCTGCGCCATTACTTCCAAGGCCACCCCATTAAGATCATCTCGGCTTTCCCACTAGAGAGGGTGATACGGAGCCCCAATGTTGCGGGAAGGGTCACCGAATGGAATATCGAATTACAATCGTTCCAGTTGGAGTTCAGCACCACTAGGGTCATCAAGGGCGCCACGCTCGCCGACTTTATGGTGGAATGGACTGATGCTCCAGGGCCCGCAGCCAGCAAGGACCGGTCCCCCTCGCCAGGGAGCGAAGTGTCGGACGGTTGGGTCATGTACTTTGACGGCGCCTTCGCACGTCAGGGCGCGGGGGCTGGAGTCGTGCTCATCTCGCCTACCCAAGACAAGCTCTACTACACTGTGAAGCTTTGTTTCCAACACGGCGAGAAGGTCTCCAACAACATCGCGGAGTACGAAGGCCTGATCGCCGGCCTGAAGGCCGCGACCGCTTTGGGTGTGAAGCGCCTCACCATCAAGGGCGACTCCTAGCTCCTCGTCAACTTCTCCAACAAGGTGTACGAGTCGAAGGATGAACACATGGAGGCGTACCTGGTGGAGGTACGCAAAATGGAGAAACAATTCTTGGGTCTGGAGCTGCAGCACGTGCCTTGCGACACGAACAAGGAGGCCAAGGACATCGCCAAGAGGGCATCCAAGCTCCAGCCACAGGAGCCCGGTGTCTTGTATAAGTCATGAAGAAAGCAATAGCAACATACTAAACGATCAAGTGCTAAGCTAACGGAATGGGTCAAGTCAATCACATCATTCTCCTAATGATGTGATCCCGTTAATCAAATGACAACTCATGTCTATGGTTAGGAAATATAACCATCTTTAATTAACAAGCTAGTCAAGTAGAGGCATACTAGTGACACTCTGTTTGTCTATGTATTCACACATGTATTATGTTTCCGGTTAATACAATTCTAGCATGAATAATAAACATTTATCATGAAATAAGGAAATAAATAATAACTTTATTATTGCCTCTAGGGCATATTTCCTTCAGTCTCCCACTTGCACTAGAGTCAATAATCTAGTTCACATCGCCATGTGATTTAACATCAATAGTTCACATCTTCATGTGGTTAACACCCATAGTTCACATCGATATGTGACCAACACCCAAAGGGTTTACTAGAGTCAATAATCTAGTTCACATCACTATGTGATTAACACCCAAAGAGTACTAAGGTGTGATCATGTTTTGCTTATGAGAGAAGTTTAGTCAACGGGTCTGCCACATTCTGATCCGTATGTATTTTGCAAATTTCTATGTCAACAATGCTCTGCACGGAGCTACTCTAGCTAATTGCTCCCACTTTCAATATGTATCCAGATTGAGACTTAGAGTCATCTGGATCAGTGTCAAAATTTGCATCGACGTAACCCTTTACGACGAACCTTTTTGTCACCTCCATAATCGAGAAACATATCCTTATTCCACTAAGGATAATTTTGACCGCTGTCCAGTGATCTACTCCTAGGTCACTATTGTACTCCCTTGCCAAAATCAGTGTAGGGTATACAACAGATCTGGTACACAGCATGGCATACTATATAGAACCTATGGCCAAAGCATAGGGAATGACTTTCATTCTCTTTCTATCTTCTGCCGTGGTCGGGCTTTGAGTCTTACTCAATTTCACACCTTGTAACACAGGCAAGAACTCTTTCTTTGACTGTTCCATTTTGAACTACTTCAAAATCTTGTCAAGGTATGTACTCATTGAAAAACTTATCAAGCGTCTTGATCTATCTATATAGATCTTTATGCTCAATATGTAAGCAGCTTCACTGAGGTCTTTCTTTGAAAAATTCCTTTCAAACACTCCTTTATGCTTTGCAGAATAATTCTACATTATTTCCGATCAACAATATGTCATACACGTATACTTATCAGAAATGTTGTAGTGCTCCCACTCACTTTCTTGTAAATACAGGCTTCACCGCAAGTCCGTATAAAACTATATGCTTTGATCAAATCATCTTCCAACTCTGAGATGCTTGCACCAGTCCATAGATGCATTGCTGAAGCTTGCACATTTTGTTAGCACCTTTAGGATCGACAAAACCTTCTGGTTGCATCATATACAACTCTTCTTTAAGAAATCCATTAAGGAATGTTGTTTTGACATCCATTTGCCAGATTTCATAAAATGTGGCAATTTGCTAACATCATTCAGACAGACTTAAGCATCGCTACGAGTGAGAAAATCTCATCGTAGTCAACACCGTGAACTTTGTCAAAAACCTTTTTCGACAAGTCTAGCTTTGTAGATAGTAACAGAACTATCCGCGTCCGTCTTCCTCTTGAAGATCCATTTATTTTCTATGGCTTGCCGATCATTGGGCAAGTCAACCAAAGTCCACACTTCGTTCTCATACATGGATCCCATCTCAGATTTCATGGCCTCAAGCCATTTCGCGGAATCTGGGCTCATCATCACTTCCTCATAGTTCGTAGGTTCGTCATGGTCAAGTAACATGACCTCCAGAACATGATTACCGTACCACTCTGGTGCGGATCTCACTCTGGTTGACCTACGAGGTTCGGTAGTAACTTGATCTGAAGTTACATGATCATCATCATTAGCTTCCTCACTAATTGGTGTAGGAGTCACAGGAACAGATTTCTGTGATGAAATACTTTCCAATAAGGGAGCAGGTACAGTTACCTCATCAAGTTCTACTTTCCTCCCACTCACTTCTTTCGAGAGAAACTCCTTTTCTAGAAAGGATCCATTCTTAGCAATGAATGTCTTGCCTTCGGATCTGTGATAGAAGGTGTACCCAACATTTTCTTTTGGGTATCCTATGAAGACGCACTTCTCCGATTTGGGTTCAAGCTTATCAGGTTGAAACTTTTTCACATAAGCATCGTATCCCCAAACTTTAAGAAACAACAGCTTAGGGTTCTTGCTAAACCATAGCTCATACGGTGTCGTCTCAATGCATTAGATGGTGCCCTATTTAATGTGAATGCAGCTGTCTCTAATGCATAACCCCAGAACGATAGTGGTAAATCGGTAAGAGACATCATAGATTGCACTATATCAATAAAGTACGGTTATGACGTTCGGACACACCATTATGCTGTGGTGTTCCAGGTGGCATGAGTTTGTGAAACTATTCCACATTGTTTTAATTGAAGGCCAAACTTGTAACTCAAACATTCAATTTTTGTGATCATATCGTAGAAACTTTTATTTTCTTGTTATGATGATTCTCTACTTCACTCTGAAATTCATTGAACTTTTCAAATGTTTCAGACTTATATTTCATCAAGTAGATATACCCATATCTGCTCAAATCATCTGTGAAGGTCAGAAAATAATGATACCTGCCGCGAGCCTCAACACTCATCGGACCGCATACATCAGTATGTATTATTTCCAATAAGTCAGTTGCTCGCTCCATTGTTCCGGAGAACGGAGTTTTAGTCATCTTGCCCATGAGGCATGGTTCGCAAGCATCAAGTGATTCCAAAATCCCATCAGCATGGAGTTTCTTCATGCGCTTTACACCAATATGACCTAAACGGCAGTGCCACAAATAAGTTGCACTATCATTATTTAACTTTGCATCTTTTGGCTTCAATATTATGAATATGTGTATCACTACGATCGAGATCCAACAAACCATTTTCATTGGGTGTATTCATGTAAACAAAACAACAATTATTCTCTAATTTAAATGAATAACCGTATTGCAATAAACATGATCAAATCATATTCATGCTCAATGCAAACACCAAATAACATTTATTTAGGTTCAACACTAATCCCGAAAGTATAGGGAGTGTACGATGATGATCATATCAATCTTGGAACCACTTCCAACACACATCGTTACTTCACCCTTAACTAGTCTCTGTTTATTTTGCAACTCCCGTTTCGAGTTACTAATCTTAGCAACTGAACTAGTATCAAATACTAAGGGTTTGCTATAAAGACTAGTAAAGTACACATCAATAACATGTATATCAAATATACCTTTGTTCACTATGCCATCCTTCTTATCCGCCAAATACTTGGGGCAGTTCCGCTTCCAGTGACCAGTCCCTTTGCAGTAGAAGCACTTAGTCTCAGGCTTAGGACCAGACTTGGGCTTCTTCACTTGAGCAGCAACTTGCTTGCCGTTATTCTTGAAGTTCCCCTTCTTCCCTTTGCCCTTTTCTTGAAACTAGTGGTCTTGTCAACCATCAACACTTGATGCTTTTCTTGATTTCTACCTTTGTCGATTTCAGCATCACGAAGAGCTTGGGAATCGTTTCCGTTATCCCTTGCATATTATAGTTCATCACGAAGTTCTAGTAACTTGGTGATAGTGACTAGAGAATTCTGTCAATCACTATTTTATCTGGAAGATTAACTCCCACTTGATTCAAGCGATTGTAGTACCCAGATAATCTGAGAACATGCTCACTGCTTGAGCTATTCTTCTCCATCTTTTAGCTATAGAACTTGTTGGAGACTTCATATCTCTCAACTCGGGTATTTGCTTGAAATATTAACTTCAACTCCTGGAACATCTCATATGGTCCATGACGTTCAAAACGTCTTTGAAGTCCCGATTCTAAGCCGTTAAGCATGGTTCACTAAACTATCAAGTAGTCATCATATTGAGCTAGCCGAACGTTCATAACGTCTGCATCTGCTCCTGCAATAGGCCTGTCACCTAGTGGTGCATCAAGGATATAATCTTCTGTGCAGCAATGAGGATAAACCTCGGATCACGGATCCAATCCGCATCTTTGCTACTAACATCTTTCAACTTAGTTCTCTCTAGGAACATATCAAAAATAAAATAGGGGAGCTAAATGCGAGCTATTGATCTACAACATAGATATGCTAATACTACCAGGACTAAGTTCATGATAAATTAAAGTTCAGTTAATCATATTACTTAAGAACTCCCACTTAGATAGACATCCCTCTAATCATCTATGTGATCACGTGATCCAAATCGACTAAACCATAACCGATCATCACGTGAAATGGAGTAGTTTTCAATGGTGAACATCACTATGTTGATCATATCTACTATATGATTCACGCTCGACCTTTCGGTCTCAGTGTTCCGAGGCCATATCTGCATATGCTAGGCTCGTCAAGTTTAACCTGAGTATTCTGCGTGTGCAAAACTGGCTTGCGCCCGTTGTAGATGGACGTAGAGCTTATCACACCCGATCATCACGTGGTGTCTGGGCACGACGAACTTTGGCAACGGTGCATACTCAGGGAGAACACTTTTATCTTGAAATTTAGTGAGAGATCATCTTAATTATAATGCTACCGTCAATCAAAGCAAAATAAGATGCATAAAAGATAAACATCACATGCAATCAATATAAGTGATATGATATGGCCATCATCATCTTGTGCTTGTGATTTCCATCTCCGAAGCACCGTCATGATCACCATCGTCACCGGCGCGACACCTTGATCTCCATCGTAGCGTCGTTGTCGTCTCGCCAACTATAGCTTCTCCGACTATCGCTACCGCTTAGTGATAAAGTAAAGCAATTACAGGGCGATTGCATTGCATACAATAAAGCGACAACCATATGGCTCCTGCCAGTTGCCGATAACTCGGTTACAAAACATGATCATCTCATACAATAAAATATAGCATCATGCTTTGACCATATCACATCACAACATGCCCTGCAAAAACAAGTTAGACATCCTCTGCTTTGTTGTTGCAAGTTTTACGTGGCGGCTACGGGCTGAGCAAGAACCGTTCTTACCTACGCATCAAAACCACAACGATAGTTCGTCAAGTTAGTGCTGTTTTAACCTTCTCAAGGACCGGGCGTAGCCACACTCGGTTCAACTAAAGTTGGAGAAACTGACACCCGCCAGCCACCTGTGTGCAAAGCACGTCGGTAGAACCAGTCTCGCGTAAGCGTACGCGTAATGTCGGTCCGGGCCACTTCATCCAACAATACCGCCGAACCAAAGTGTGACATGCTGGTAAGCAGTATGACTTGTATCGCCCACAACTCACTTGTGTTCTACTCGTGCATATAACATCTACGCATAAAACCAGGCTCGGATGCCACTGTTGGGGAACGTAGTAATTTCAAAAAAATTCCTACGCACACACAAGATCATGGTGATGCATAGCAACGAGAGGGAAGAGTGTTGTCCACGTACCCTCATAGACCGAAAGCGGAAGCGTTAGCTAAACGCGGTTGATGTAGTCGTACGTCTTCACGATCCGACCGATCAAGTACCGAACGCACGGCACCTCCGAGTTCAGCACACGTTCAGCCCGATGACGTCCCTCGAACTCCGATCCAGCCGAGTGTTGAGGGAGAGTTTCGTCAGCACGACGGCGTGGTGACGATGATGATGTTCTACCGACGCAGGGCTTCGCCTAAGCACCGCTACAGTATTATCGAGGTGGACTATGGTGGAGGGGGGCACGCACACGGCTAAAAGATCAAACGATCAATTGTTGTCTCTAGGGTGCCCACCTGCCCCCGTATATAAAGGAGCAAGGGGGAGGTGCGGTCGGCCAGGAGGAGGCGCGCCAGGAGGAGTCCTACTCCCACCGGGAGTAGGACTCCCTCCCTTCCTTGTTGGAATAGGAGAAGGGGGAAAGAAGTGGAGGAGAAGAAGGAAAGGGGGGCGCCGCCCCCCTCTCCTTGTCTTATTCGGACTAGGGGGGAAGGGGCGCGCGGCCCTGCCCTGGCCGCCTCTCCTCTTCTCCACTAAGGCCCACTATGGCCCATTAAGCCCCCGGGGGGTTCCGGTAACCCCTCGGTACTCCGGTAAAATCCCGATTTCACCCGGAACATTTTCGATATCCAAATATTGGCTTCCAATATATCAATCTTCATGTCTCGACCATTTCGAGACTCCTCATCATGTCCCCGATCTCATCCAGGACTCCGAACTACCTTCGGTACATCAAATCACATAAACTCATAATACAATCGTCATCGAAACTTTAAGCGTGCGGACCCTACGGGTTCGAGAACTATGTAGACATGACTGAGACACGTGTCCGGTCGATAACCAATAGCGGAACCTGGATGCTCATATTGGCTCCCACATATTCTACGAAGATCTTTATCGGTCAGACCGCATAACAACATACGTTGTTCCCTTTGTCATCAGTATGTTATTTGCCCGAGATTCGATCGTCTGTATCTCAATACCTAGTTCAATCTGGTTACTGGCAAGTCTCTTTACTCGTTCCGTAATACATCATCCCGCAACTAACTCATTAGTTACAATGCTTGCAAGGCTTTATAGTGATGTGCATTACTGAGTGGGCCCAGAGATACCTCTCCGACAATCGGAGTGACAAATCCTAATCTCGAAATACGCCAACCCAACAAGTACCTTCGGAGACACCTGTAGAGCACCTTTATAATCACCCAGTTACGTTGTGACGTTTGGTAACACACAAAGTGTTCCTCCGGTAAACGGGAGTTGCATAATCTCATAGTCATAGGAACATGCATAAGTCATGAAGAAAGCAATAGCAACATACTAAACGATCAAGTGCTAAGCTAACGGAATGGGTCAAGTCAATCACATCATTCTCCTAATGATGTGATCCTGTTAATCAAATGACAACTCATGTCTATGGTTAGGAAACATAACCATCTTTAATTAACGAGCTAGTCAAGTAGAGGCATACTAGTGACACTCTATTTGTCTATGTATTCACACATGTATTATGTTTCCGGTTAATACAATTCTAGCATGAATAATAAACATTTATCAGGAAATAAGGAAATAAATAATAACTTTATTATTCCTCTAGGGCATATTTCCTTCACGTCTGCCAGCGGCGGGCCAGGGCCACGTTGCCCGCAGCGGAGACCTCCACCGGGACCCACGAGGCCTTGCTGCAGCAACCGTCGGCCTGCAGCCAGAGGCCGTCAAGACCCCCGGCCGGCAGCTCACCGGCAAAGGAGCGCGGAAGCTGGAGCCAGGCGCCGGCCGGAGTCTCCGACCACACAATGAACTCCAGGAGCACCTCCTCCGAATGGAAGCGTGGCCGGGGAGGCCGGGCAACCACGGCGTGCCTCCCCTCTGCAAGAGGGCTGCCTCGCCTGGGGTGGTTTCCGCCGCAAGAAGAGATGCCGCCGTGACCGCCAAGGACGACGCCGGTCCTAGAAGGAGTGCGCCCACGCCCCCAAGGCGCCACTGCAGGGGTAGTGGCATGCTTACGAGGGCGGCCCCGCCCTCTCCTGAGTGGCGGCGAGCCAGGCCCCTCCTGGCGAGCTTTCCCCTTCTCTGCGGCGGAGAACCTCTTCGTTGGCGCCATGGAGGCTGCAGCGAGACGGCGAAGCAGGGAGGAAGAAGAAAGAGCAGGCGGCGAGGAGAAGGAGATGAGCAAGGGGGGCTTCGCAGCCTCTCCTCATTTATAGCCAGGAGGAGGCCCACCGACGACCTCCATGACCGCACGCAATGATGATCTTTTCTCTTCATGCAGCAGAGTCACGTCAAGTCGAACGGTTGCCGAGGCAGCGTGGGGAAGTGAAGGCGCCCACGTCCTATCAATCGCCACGCGTCGACCGAGGCCGCAGGCATTTGGGGGCCGCAGAGCTCCGCGCTTGTCCTTTGACTTCGCCTCGAAGCCAAGTGCGAGCGCGCCTCGGGCCCAGGGGCTACCGTCGGCGTCCTGGGAACGGAGGTACCCAGACTTGCTTGCCTGCGGCCCGTGGCGTGGCTCCATCAACGGCCCGGTAAGGCCCAGCTTCAGCAGCAACAACTCAAGACCCTCGCGAGGGGCCAAGCCTCGCGAGGCGGATGACACCAAGACCTCCCTGGGGGCAGCCACACTAGGCTGGCTCCCGAGGAGCGGAGATATCTATACAAGGTGCACCTCGGGAGGTTCACGTGACGTGAGCCATGATGACCAAGGCCAGGCGGGCGCCAGCGGGTGCAGTGTACCAGTTTTCCTCTTTGGTGCTAAGAAGGCAAGCGCAGGCGCGGAGTCCTGAGGAATCAAGCAAAGGTTTCCTTATCAGTGCAACAAGACCAAGACCGCCAGGACGGCAGGACGGAGGTCATCACGGAGCCCACTGCAGCGTCACCACCAAAGCCTTTGGCAGGCGAACACTACTTTTGTCAGGATAGCTTGTACTAGTTGTCTCCCTTCAAATTTGGCCGTTGTGGGATCCCTTCCTGCCTACATTTGGGAAGAGGAACAAGGCCTCTATAAATAGGACCTAGCCACCACCGTAGCAAGGGATGGATCATTCAGATAATCCTCACACTCACCAGCTCATCGAGCTCAAGAACACCTCAACTCCCGAGGCTATTCATCCACTGTACTATTTCATCCTCAGCCCCTCGAGGCAATCCACCACAACACTGGAGTAGGGTATTACACCGCAGGGTGGCCCGAACCAGTATAAATCTCGGTGTCTCTTGTTCTTTGGGTTCGTCGAGATAGGCCGTGGAATCGTTGAGCAAGCACGCTGGGGAAAGAGTGTTCTTCGTACGCACCCCAGAGTTCGAACCTTTCAAGGATCTGCGGAACCTGTAATCCGACAGTTTTACACGACCAACATACACTCACCAAACCAAGAAAAAGGAAGAGAAGCAAAAGCAAAGCCGCGGGCACAACTCACTATAAATAGACGACGAAAAGGAAAATACGACGGATGCACACAAAACGAATACATGAAAAGAGAACACCGACTCTAGCGTTCGTGAAAAAAATGAAAATATCATAAAAATGAAATGACCAAAACTTGCGTCCATCCGTTGCCTAGCATTGGTTTTAATCTGATCAATGACTCTTCGCAGTGGAAAGTGTTTCTTGTTGAAAATCCTATCGTTCCTCTCCCTCCGAATGCGCCCCAGATTATTAGGAGCACCGATGAATTTAGAGCCTTCCTCTTTGTGCCATGAGTTCTTGACCTGGCCTCCTGCCACCACTCATCTATTGCAAGAAAGGTCGAGAGAGCGATCTCGCTCATATTTGCCTATTGCAACACCGAGCTCCAAGTGATCAAAATGGCACTGCCCATACGGAGGTGCAGAACCGTCTCTTGTGTAGAGTTATGAAAACAACAAGAATCGTTATGATGTAAATCCCTCTTGGATTTAGGGAACGGGCAGAAGTGCTTTTTCTAGAACTATCGCTGGATTCAATGATGGTCCGTGGAGGATGTTGCGCCCGAGGTTTTCAGTGATGTAAATCCGATCATCAGGTTGCGCAAAACCGTTCCTAAAGCGACTACGAATTGTACTTGAACCAAAGATATCAAGAGTCAGATCAAACACAAACTTTCCTGGACAGATCTGACCCTTGATATCCTGGGACTCAAAGATAGCACTTTTCTGGGATTCGCCGTTGAATTGCAAACTAGAACCTCCGTTCGAAATTAACGGTCGCTAATTTCGAACGAAGGGAGTATATCTTTGGCTCATCGTTAAAGGTATATTTGTCTTTTCTTTTAAAGCGGAGGCAAAAGTTTGCATTATCATTAATTAAGCAGAAGAGAAATGCCCAGTTAAGCACAAGATAATTCCAAAAGGTTGTGATTTTACTTGTACAAACAATTGGAGCTTTTCCACACCCTATAAGGTGGTTTCTTTAATTCTGTTGAGATCGGTCTGCAGTGCACGGTGCAGTTTTTGTTTTTGTTTTTTGAAACATTCAGTTTTAGTTTGGTGATATGTTGAGTTCCTTTGCTTTACCAGACCGGCAGACCCTGCATCGGCCAGCAACACGAGTGTCTGGTCTGGACTCGTGCGTGAGTTTTTTTTTTTTTTTGAGGGACTCGTGCGTGAGTTGAATGGTAGCTTGACCTCGCCGCAAAACCTGGCGCGCGGACACGTCCTCTCTCTGCCCCTCAACGTGCCTCTCCTAACTACCACTAACCACGCCCCCAGATGCGCCCACAAACTACATCTCTGCCACAAGGACAAGGTCCACCCCCCGTCACCGTCTAGTCTAGGCCGCGTAGGCCAGAGAACCAGACCAGATTACGGCCGTGGCATAATCGCAATTACGGGCAGAGTCGACGGGCGTTTATATAGCTGTTGCGGTGTCATATAGGGGGGGCACGCACCACCACCCCAGCTACCCATCCCGTGCGCCTACGCCTCGCCAGATCGCACCTACCCTGCCGGCCTGCCCCCATCACATCAATACAAGTGTTCGCTCGCTACGTGCCGTCGTCTCCGGAGACCCTCCGTGCACCACCATGGCCGTGTCGGAGCTCGAGGTCGACGGCGTCGTCTTCCCGCCGCTCGCCCGCCCGCCGGGCTCCGAGCACGCCCACTTTCTCGCCGGCGCAGGTAACTATTCCGTCAACGGCTCCGGGGTCTGCGACTTTAGATTCTGTTTTAACGTACGTATCTGGTGTTGGTCGGTTGAGATACTAGATTATTATTGAACCGTGTGCTCTGCTCTCGGCGCGTGCAGGCGTGCGGGGGATGGAGATCGGGGGCAACTTCATCAAGTTCACGGCCATCGGCGTCTACCTGCAGGCCGACGCCGCCGTCTCCGCGCTCGCCGCCAAGTGGGCCGGCAAGCCCGCCGCCGACCTCGCCTCCGACGCCGCCTTCTTCCGCGACGTCGTCACCGGTAACTAATTAACACGGTAACTCTCTGTGTTGCACTGTTGCTTGACACGCTGCTGCGCTGCAATAACCAATGGCCGGCGATGCAGGCGAGTTCGAGAAGTTCACGAGGGTGACGATGATCCTGCCGCTGACGGGCGCGCAGTACTCGGACAAGGTGACGGAGAACTGCGTCGCCTACTGGAAGGCCACCGGCGTGTACACGGACGCCGAGGCCGCCGCCGTCGACAAGTTCAAGGAGGCCTTCGGGCCCCACAGCTTCGCCCCCGGCGCGTCCATCCTCTTCACCCACTCCCCCGCCGGCCTCCTCACCGTCGCCTTCTCCAAGGACTCGTCCGTGCCGGAGTCCGGCGGCGTGGCCATCGACAACGCCCGGCTCTGCGAGGCCGTGCTGGAGTCCATCATCGGCGAGCACGGGGTGTCGCCGGCGGCCAAGCTCAGCCTGGCCACCAGGGTCGCCGAGCTGCTGGAGGGGGCCGCCCTCGCCGGCGGCGAGCCGGCCGCGGAGGCCGTGTCGGTTTCGGTGTGAACGAACCGGGGGGCATGCACCGCGCGTCCGTCACTGGTGTGGTGGCTTGTGTGGCTGGTGGTGTCCGTGGTGGGACGTCGTGTTCCCTCCATTTCCTCACGGTTTGTTGGTTTTCTTCCCTGCACATGCAACCATGCGTGGATAACTATGAGTCTGTGGTGATTTACTTGGATTAATAAAGAAACTCTTTACATCTTGGATTTTTTTTCATCGTAATACTGTCTCGAACATGTACATACCGACCTAACAAAACTGAACAAATAGCAGAACGCTAGTCTTTACACGAAGGAACACCAGCTAAGAATTAAAACTACAAACAAGACTGAAGAAACCTCTAAACTTGACACCAATGCCCGTCACCTACCTCTGACACCACAACAGCCATCAAAGAAGAAAAAAAACGAATCACCTCCACACCCGAGCTCGACACGGCTCCATCGCTGCTGATAGAGAGATTGATGCTGCCTGAGGCTTCTTCGCCTAATCCCACGCCGCTAAATTTCGTGTTTTGACCCTTTTTCAATACTTGATCCAGATCTGACCCTACCTTGCAAAAAAGTCGAGATCTGACCCTTTTCTTATAGTCAGAGTCTATGGCGGTAGGGTATAACAACCTACCACCAAGGTCCCTGGCGGTAGGATTGCACACACTACCGAATTTTTTTCTTAAATATGAAACACGGTGCATGCTCGCATCTACCGTCGGGCACCTTGGGGGTAGGGGTATACAGGCTACCACCAGTTTGTTTGACGGTAGGCTGTTACACCCTACCACCATGGCCCCTGACGGTAACAAAAGGGTCAGATCCCGAAATTTTTACAAGTAGGGTCAGATCTCGGTTAACTTTCAGAAAAGCGTCAAAACACGAAATTTTGCCGCCGCCGCCGCACCTCCATGCCCCTAACCAAATAAAGATGACTAAGAGCATCTCTAACAGATCCCGTGTCTCCTCTTCCCCTAATTATCAGTTGCAGGATCCTGTAAAACCAATTTGCGGGACGCGCGCGCTCGCGCAAAACAGATCCAATATAAACATACTGCAAATTTAAATTTAGATAAACTAGATAGTTCGCGCCACATAGCTCGCCGAAGTTCATACAAACAACGCACACAAATTAGATAAAAACCTAGATTAAACATATAGATTAAACTAGCTAAAAACTAGATAAACTTGCTTTCGCCGGAGCCGCCGTCTACTCCTCGTCGTCCTCGTTGCTGGAGATGACATCGGCCGACAGCGGCTCGCCTCCAAGCAGCGTATTGTAGATCAACGAACACGAGAGCCGGGTTTGGAGCTGGTACTCCTCCCAGAGCCCCGGCAGCTGAGCAGCCGCAACCGCATCTCCGGCGTCGGCGGCGGCCCTTCCGCATAGAATGCCCGCGCGCTGCCACTGGATCGCTGGGTCGAAGAGCCGGCCGTGGCGGCGGAAGGTCGTCCACACAAGCGAGCTCGCTCCGGCGCGGCGGGACCTCGCGACGCGCGTGCGCGCCACCTCCCTTTGCCTGTTTGACACGGGAGGGCGGAGGCCGGAGCCGCCGGCCTCATCATCGTGGAGGCGCTTGCGGCCGGCGAACCCGCCGCGGCCGCGGCACCCGAAGCCACCATGGCGGCCGAAACCCCAATCGCCTCCAGGACCGGAGCCCGCAGACGACATTTCTGGCCAGAATGGACGAAGAAATGGGACAGAAAACGTGGCTGGAGCCGAGCGGATTTGACTGGAGGGGAAGGATTGCGACGGAGGGGCGGTGGAGGATTTGTGGGACGGGAACCCTAAATCCCGTCGGCGCCTACATATATGGAGGAACCGGGGGCGGTTTACGGGCCTCCTCCAAAAAATTTACGGGCTGGGTCTCGTTTGTGGTATCTGCTCGGGCAGGTTATTTTGGGTCGCCCCGTATAGCGTTCTGTATAACCCAGTTCGCCGGGGTTATACGGGATCTGCTAGAGATGCTCTAAGACCTCAAGCTCAGGTCAACGTCCTCTATTTAAACATGACAGCGGAATCAAGTTTCCGCTTATCCTCTTTTCCACCCTTGTCATCGATGGCCGCCCTGCCAATTGTCACTAATCAAGGTTGGCCAGGTCGAAGAACGGGATGGTTTAGTATCCTTCGTGTTCGGCTAGACTAAAAGCGTTGGACAAAGAGTAGTTCGTGTTCGACACACTATGAAATCTGAGTCGACTCCTCATGCGTTGTGACGGCGGCACTGGGCCGAGCGAGGGTGTCTTTTGCCTGACAATGTCTAGAAAAGGAGTGTGTCGGTGACCGATGTCGGTTGGTTAGTCGACGCGGTCACACGTGAAGACACAATGGAGGAAAAAAGTCCTTCCATATCCCTAATTTAGTATGTAGATTAAATTATGTAGTCGTGGACATAACTTTTTTTCCTAATCCCATCTTGTTTGAACATTAAATTCCTATGCCCGGAATTACATTGGTGCTTCCAATATTATTATTTAGTCTTAGGCCTTGTACAATGTAAGGTGTTTAGGGAAGGTGCTTAGAGAAATAAACCAGGTTTTCCTTAAGCCCCAGTGCTTATTTGTACAGGAAAGATAGGCACCGGTGCTTCAGAAAAACCCGGTTTATTTTTCTAAGCACCTTCCTAATTGCATTTAGCATTGTACAAAGGCGTTAGGAATCTTAAGTAGCCACGACGTATATGCATGATTTCCCGGGGGTGTCTCTACTAGTTTAGGAATCTGATTTAATTAGCCCACCATTTAACTTCAATAGAAGGTTAGCCTCCACGTAGGTATCGAAGGTTAATTTGGCACAAATTTTCCTCAAATCTCGCTCCTTCCTTTGTATTTCTGAGTCTATAATATTGAATTATCCTCAATTCTCAATCCTTCCTTCAATTATCCTTCTTCTATTTCTCTCTCTATTTTTCCGACAATTCTCAATCTTTCCATGACTTGTCCTTCCTTTATTTCTCTATTTTTCTGAGAGATGCAGAGTCCTTAGGCCGATTTGTGTGCGTGGTTCTCTCATTGCCCAGCCAATATAATCCATCCAGCAGCCAGCTTCCACGTAGGTGCAGTTTTCACACACATATATTTAACTGGTGCTATTGCAAAAATGCCAAACGGAGACCGAGCTTCATGGAGGTCTTTGTTTGAAAACTCCAAAATTCAAACTTTTCAGTTTCAAAAAATTCTGAAAATAAATACACATATACTAGATACATAATGTACATGTGTGCAAATTTTCAGGCTGAACTACATTAAAATGTGAGCTACACAAAAAAGACAAATCTAGGGCTATTTAGCATATGCATTGTTCATCTTTAAAGTCCATGATTTTGTTTTTTTGTGCAGCTTGCAGTTCAAGGTATTTTATCCTGAAATTTTTCACACATACAATTTACATCCTTACATATATGTGTATTTTTTTCAAATTTTTTGAAACTGAAATTTATGAATTTTAATTTTTCAAAATAATGGGCTCCATGAAGCTCTGTCTCCAAAATGCCCTACTTCGTGCTATTGGATCTATTAAAGCGAGGTGGGACTAAGACACAAACATTGTCGAGTTTGGTTGGCAGCAGCCTTATGAATTCCCTAGGAGGTTGCGAGTTTGATCCTGTGTAATGACACAATATGCTACTCCCTACATCCGTCCCATAAATATAAGAGCGTGACACTACTTATTTTTGATGTAGTGTCAAAAATGCTCTTAATGTAATGTCAAAAACGCTCTTATATTATGGGACAAAGGGGGTACTATTTTTACCTCTCCCAGTGTAAGTGGGTCGGCTTCTTGAGGCCCAAGCGGGTGCCGAGCGAGCTGCGGGTGGATGGGTGCAGGCCCATCCGGGGAGGACAACACACATTGGGCCTATAGCGATGGATCAAAGACGTACGGAACAACAGACGTGCTGTAAGTTTAAAAAAAAAACCAGACGCGCTGTAAATCTAACGATTGGATGAAAAGCATAAGAAATAAGTGAACGACGGACGAAACACCTGAAATATTAGTGGTAAGAAACGCTTATCCCTTTATTAGTTGGTACTAGCAAAAAGAGGCCGTGCGTTGCGACGGGAGAATATTTTTTTCATAATCTCCAATGGCCATGACTACATTTTGCTGCATCACCGAGATATACTATCACTCTCAATTTCGTTAAAATCATGAGCATTTTATAAAACTCGTGCACATATATGAAATCGTGAACATTTTTCAAATCCGTGAACACTTTTTAAAATGTTCGAACATTTTCTAAATCAAGAACATCTTTTGATTTTTTGAATGTTTTATACAATTTGCAAGCATATTTTTTAAAATAGTGAATATTTTTAAAACAATTTTCTTGACTTGGTGAACATTTCTAGAATTGACGAATATTTTTTTGGAAATTGGTGGCACAATATTTTAAATGCAGGAACATTTTTTTGATCATGCAAAAGTGCCTGTGCATTGCAATGAGAGAAAAAAAAGCATAGTCTCCAATGGACATGACCACATTTTGCTGCATTACCGAGATACACTATCGCTCTCATTTTCATGAAAATCATTAACTTTTTTTAAACTGGTGAACATATCTGTCATCGTGAACATTTTTATAGATTTTCGAACATTTTATACTATTTGCAAACATTTTTGATTTTGAACATTTTTTAATATATTTTTCTTGAATTAGGCGAACATTTTTTGGAAATTGTTTGGTGGAACAATATTTGAAATTCACGAACATTGTTTTTGATTTAACTAACATTTTTTGAAATGCATAATCATTTTTTGAATTAGCGAACATTTTATGAATCAATAAACTATTTTGTAAGTCACGAACAATTTTTTATTTTTAGGATATTTTTCAATTCATGAACATTTTCTGAATTGGCGAAATTTTGTTCAATTTCTTTAACATTTTTAATACATGAACTTTTAGAAAATACATGAACATTTTTTATTTCTGAAACATTGAATTACAAATTTGTGTATATTTTTTGACTATGCAAGCATTTTATAAAAATCATGAACATTTTCTGAGCCCACAAATATTTGTTAATTATTAAACATTTTATTTCAAATTCTGTTTTTTTTAAGTTTCAAAACCTTTTTGAATTACCAAATCATTTGAATCTTTACCTAATAAAATTATTTTGAAACCAAAGATGAAAAAGGGGGAGCAACTAGTTAACGAGCGCTCCTTCAGGAGCCTCGCAACGATCAGCGCCACTTGGCGCGCTCTGAGCCGCCCGCCATGTGTCGTGCTATAGGCGCTCCCTTCGGATTTGTTATTTTATTTTATTTTTCCACACATGTTTTCGGATTTTTAGACAATTTATTTTCGTTAAAGATAAAGATAAAGATATAGCGTCCATGAACTTCAGTTAGTTTATTCATTAGAAATAGGACGCCGGTAACGAACTGAAGTTCATTCTGAGGAGGAGTGACCGACCGATTGTGTTCGTCCTGAGATTATGATTTTCGCGAAAACTAGGGATCGATTGGGGCATCTCTGGAACGGCCATTCGATGGGGGACGCGATCCTGTTAAATTGGGGACGATAAGCCCAGGTGGATCAGTCTTATCTGTCAAGAATCGTATATGGAAAGCAAAAAAGATTAAGGAAATAGTGTAATTAATATTGCTAGGCAAGAGCAAAATAAGGAAATCCATCCTGTATTAGAGGAGGGATGTTATATCACGTCCTTGATGGTTTTATGTTCCTCAATTATCTCCTCTACAGTTACGGCCACGGTGTGGTTTTTCAATTCCACATACCTGCAACGTCCTGTCTTCATGTGAACACGTACCTGCCATCGAATTCTATCGACCTGCACTTGATCTCGACCCTCGATTGGGGTCGAAGAACCCGGGACACGGGACGTGGCGTCAACCCACGTTCTCGGCTACTACCTGCGGACTACACCTTCTTAACGCTCAACATGTGGGTAGTGACGAGCTTCCTCACCTGCCGCCAGTACTCGCCGTATGGCGCCAAGGCCATATGGGACGAGTCGTACGTCAGGATGTCGGAGACGACAGAGCGTGGCGCGACGCCAATAGGAAAAAGTCCAAAGCAAACCTTGAACTTGTAGGCAAAAGCTAAATCGAACCCTCAACTTTCAATGCAGGAAATCAGCACACCGAACTCTTTGATCCCGGTCTATTTAAAACCTTGACGGCATTTAGGTGGTATTTGCAAAGGTGGCGAGGATGGTTGACTGGGATGGCTGGGAATTAGGACAAATCGGGCCGGCTCATTAGCGTAGTCGCTCGCGCGCTCGCTTTGCTATGTTTTTCTTTTTCATTTTGTTTCTTTGTTTTATATTTTCGTAATGATAATAAGTGCTTTTAACAATTTTGTAATGACAATAATTTTTTTTAAGTATACACGAACCAACTTTTTATTTATTAGGAGCGACAAAAAACTAGAAGCAGCGGTGAGCTTGAGAGAGGAGTCGAGCTAGGGACCTGGCACCGGCGGCCGGACATAGCCAAGCGCCATCCAAAATTAATTGTATTTTAAAAAAAAATGTTCATTTTTAAAAAATGTATTCAGAATTTTCAGAAAGGGTTTGCACTTTAAAAGAACACATAAAAAAATCAAAGATTTCAAAAATCTTACGAGCCTGCATGTTTTCAATATTTGTTTGCTCTTCAAAAAAAATTTAAATCTGGACACTGCGGTGTGTGATTAAATTGCTTGGGCCTCTAACTGGAGCATTAACAGCCAATGCTTCTAGTGGCTGGCACGGGGAGTTTAGAAGCTCTTTGGAGCAAGTTCGACTCCTCCAGACTTTTTTCTGGTGTCTGTACTTCACGTGTTACACGAAATAGAAAAAGAAAGTCATTTCATGTCTGTTGGGCCGGCCCAGTCGCGAGCGCACTCAACAATCCTGGGTTTCGACCTGCCACGTCAACAATCCCTGTTTGGAAAATCTCCCAAGGTTTAAAATAGACCGGGATCAAAGAGTTCAGTGTGCTGATTTCCGGGATTGAAAGTTCAGGTTCGAATTAGTTTTCTTCCATAAATTCAAGGTTTGTTTTGGACTTTTTCCACGCCAATATGTGGTCGTGGGTGCGCAGCACCGCCTCTGCGGCACACAACGATGGCACGATGAGTGTTTGGCATGGCGCCCAGCCGGACAAGCAACATGTCGGGACCATACTTTCTAGCAAGGCTACGGAAGGAGACGTGCGGGAGGAGCAATGGTACATTCACGGGGGCTTTATGGCTGTTTTACGGGGCTACGCTGATGTGGGTTGCGCTAATTGGACGTTAGGCGACGTGGGCCCATCCTGAAAATTGGGGGGTGGGGGGGTGAGATTAGTGAGGGGGAAAGGAAAGTCCGTTGATTAAGTAAAAGTAGTCCGTGAGTGTAGCATTTTTGCGTGCGGGAGATAGCCGACGAGGTGCAGGTGCCCGATAGTGGGCAGTGCCGGCGACAAAGGCGGGACTGGGAGGCTGTTGTTTTCTCACTGCTGCTACTGCCTTTTACCTGTCTTTTCGGTGCTCCACTAGTGGTGCACAGACAAGAGGAAAGGGGGAAGACGAATAGAAACCATGCCAGAGGAGGCGTCTCTAGCATGAGTTTCTTCACGAGATCTACCATGGTAAACTACCGTGTCGGCCCAGTACTTTGTGGAGCTCTGGTTGGAGAAATTATTCATGTGAACCGAAGGCTTGATTTTTGGCCGAATTTCGGCCATCTCAGGCAGGGGCAAAATAGTCCCTTCCGACTAAATAATTTAGGCCCCGGGAATTTTTTGGTCAAATTTTGTCAAAAGCTTAGTCAAATTTTATTTCTAATTTAAATTTTGGTTCTGCAATTTCGTCGGAGCCTTGGCCGAATCTACCATTCTTAAGAAGTTGCTTCCCACTACTTCCTATTCTCTCACCATGCATGCACACTGTCCACATCAGCGATGTGACATGTCATTCTATCTTGACAGGCAGCCTATCCACCAAAGCAATCTGCCACATCAACAATTATTTTCTTTTATTTCTATTAATATTTAGACATGTCAAGTTGTCTTCCAGATTTATAAATGACTGAATTTTTTGAAATGATCGAAGCCATCTCGGCCTGGGCCGAAAAGAAATGGAAACCGAAAATCAAAACTCTGTTGTGAACCAGCTTAGTTTATCATCTGAAGCTTTTCGTACTAATAATAAAGTAGTACTCCCTCCGTTCCTAAATATTTGTCTTTCTAGAGATTTCAAATGATCACCACATACGGATGTATATAGACATATTTTAGAGTATAGATTCATTCATTTTGCTCCGTATGTAGTCACCATTTGAAACCTCTAGAAAGACAAATGCTCCCTCTGTAAACTAATATAAGAGCGTTTAGATTACTAAAATAGTGATCTAAACGCTCTTATATTAGTTTACGGAGGGAGTATTTAGGAACGGAAGGAGTACTACTCTATCCGTCCTGATTTATAGGTCCTCTTTGTGTTTTGTTCTAACTTTGACCCACAGAGCGAAAAATGACAAACCATATACACCCATTTTAATTAGTCTTCCACACGAGCTGGTCGAGTCATAGCACACGGAGAAACTAGTACAGTATAAGCTAGCCACGCAGAGCAAAAACGACAAAACATATACTCCCAGTCTTCCACACGAGCTGGTCGAGTCATAGCACATGGAGAGACCAATACAGTACATAATGGCGAAATTGTCCAAGTTTAGTCTTCAAGATCCATCGCCAAAATATAGAAGAAACAACACAAAAAAGTGTAGTCATCAAGATGAGCTCTTCCAGATGCCCCGACTCTTCTCCATCTGGCCAAGTAGGCGACCATCCACAACTGGGAAATCTTTTTCTTTACCTAATAATAAAGAGGATATCGCTTTTTATCACTGTAATTTCGTCCGTTTTTTGTCTGTCGTCGATCCACTTCGTCCATATTATTACGTAAAAGATATCCGAGGCGGTACTAATGTATCAAAATATCCCCGCCGGCTCTGGGGAGCCAAAAATACAATCGATTGCTTTTTTTTGAGACAATCTCGCGAAGCTTTTATTTAACTCGTCACAATGTTTACAGGGACGAAAGAAAGGTCACCCGGATTGCCTAACCACACACGCGGCCAACCCCAAGTGGAAGAGCACGTTTCGCTAAATTGTGAGCCTTGGTATTCAAGCTCCTGAACTCATGGCTAAAAGAGCAAACTAAGAAAGAACTAGAGCGGTCTATTATCTCTCGGATTATAGCTCTATAGCTAGCCGCATTGTTAACCTTGATATTATCAATGACGACCTTGCAATCAGAAGCTACAAGGATCCTGCGCTCATATAGATCGTCTGCGAGTGCAAGTGCCTCCCGCATTGCAAGAGCCTCTAGTGCTGTGGGTTCATTAGTTCCGATGAAGGTGACAGTGGAAGCACCCATAAACACTTCATCGCGGCCCCTGCAGACTCCTGCAACAGTGCCAACGGACCTGTTTCTCAGAAGTGCAGCGTCCACGTTTATTTTGACCAGGTTCTCAGGTGGAGCTATCCATCGGTTCGGCCTTGCCTGGACAACCACTTGCTCGCCTCGTGGCTTCGTCAACAACTGCAGCCCGTTGATGAATGAGTTCACGAATGCATTGGTCGCAAACGGAGTCTGGTAGATATCCTCATATATCACTTTCCTTCTTGAACTCCAGATCGCCCAAAGAGTGACACCCAGCCGAGTAAACTCAGTGTGGTTTAGCAAGCTTTGCATATTAAACAGCCATCTCCTAGTGTTTGGGTTCTCGTTGATGCTCATATGTTCAACCAGCGACTCAGGTGCTAAAGCCCAAATGCTCCTCGCCATGGTGCACTCAAGAAGTACGTGTCGCCACGAGTCGGCCGCGCCACACAGCCGGCACGCCGGCGAGTCAGCCATGTTGCGATGATGGAGGAGATCATTTGTAGGAATTGATTCCCTCGCTAGACGCCAGAGGAAGACTCGATTTTTACTCGGCACCTGGGTGCGCCATAGAGAAGACCAGCCAGGGCTCTTGACAGTACTAGACGACCCCTCCGTTTGATACAACCAATTTTCCCGTGTTAGCTTGGTATTTTGAATCATCATGTAGGCTTATCGCACAGTGAAGTTTCCCCTATCCTCCTTGCTCCATGCCCAGAAATCATCAACTCTTCTTGTACACAAAGGTATTTTGATAATTGCTTCTGCGTCAATTGGTATAAAAACTTGTCTGAATAGTTCCTCCTTCCAAGAAGAGGTGGCTTGCTCAATCAGCTCATGCACCCATGTGGGGGGGATCAGCTACTAGAGAAGTTATAGGCCGAAGTATATCCTGTCTCGGGATCCAGTTATGTTCCCATATGAGTGTGTCTTCTCCAGTCCCTATCCTCCTGATCACACCTTGTTTCAATATGTCCCTCCCGTCCAAGATAGCACGCCATATTTGAGATGGGTGTGAGCCCAACTCTGCTTGTAAGATACCACAGTCCAGGAAATATGCTGCTTTCAAGATCACATAGCTAAGCGTATCAGGGTTGTTCAAAAGTCTCCATGCTTGTCTGGCCAGGAGTGCAAGGTTAAAGATCTCGAGGTCTCGAAAACCCAAACCTCCCATATGCTTTGGTCTGGTCATTATCTCCCATGAAACCCATGCTGGTTTCCGACGTCCCTGTTTGCTGCCCCACCAAAATTGCCTAATGATGGACGTGACACTCTCGCATAGACCTTTGGGCAGTCTAAAACAGGCCATCGAGTAGACTGGGATTGCTTGGGCAACAAATTTGATAAGTACTTCCCTTCCTGCAGTTGAAAGTAACTTCTCCATCCACCCTTTAATCTTTTCCCACACATGATCTCGCAAGTATCTGAACATTCCATTCTTTGAGTGTCCCATGTCAGTAGGCATTCCCAGGTATTTATCGCTCAAAGACTCTTTGTGTACATTCACAGCATGTTTCACACTGTCCTGAACCGCCTGAGGGAAACCTCTACTAAAAAAGATAGAAGACTTCTCATTGCTTACCCTCTGTCCAGAAGCTCCACAATAAATATCTGCAGCCTCAACACTCGCCTTGAAAAACCGCATGCTGTCATCTGCAAACAAAAGATGGTTAACAGCTGGAGCTGTAGGTGCCACCTTGATTACGCCAAGTACCGATGACTGAGAATTGGATCTTAAAAGGCACAAAAGGCCCTCCGCTGCAATCAAGAACAAGTAAGGGGAAATAGGATCTCCCTGTCGAATACCTCTTGAAGGTTTGAACTGATCTAATTTCTCTCCATTAAAAAGAACTGAGAAGGATACGGAAGAAATCATATTCATCACAATGTCAACCCAGGCAGGAGCAAAGCCAAATTTTATCATTATAGCCTTCAGATACGACCACTCCACACGGTCGTATGCCTTCATCATATCAAGTTTTAGAGCACAAGATCTATTTGTTTTTGCCTTGGACCTCTTCATAAAGTGCAGACACTCATAGGCACAAATAATATTGTCAGTTATGATCCTCCTAGGAACAAATGTTGACTACTCTTCAGAAATAATATCTTGTAGGATCTGTTTAATCCTATTCGCAACAACCTTCGAGGCAATCTTGTACATCACATTGCATAAGCATATAGGTCTAAACTAAGAGAGTTGAGTTGGATTCATTACCTTTGGTATTAAAACCAAGACCGTGTCATTTATGCTCTCTGCACTCTCCTCTCCCCTGACAATTCTGAGGACAACTCTAGTTATCTCTTCCCCACATAGAGACCAGTGACGTTGGTAAAAATGTGCTGGGAAGCCATCCGCACCCGAGGCCTTTGTTGGGAACATCTGGAAGAGAGCATCTTTTACCTCTTCACTTGTGTATGGTGCACATAAAATGTCATTCATCCCCGATGTTACTTTCTGTGGCACGTGCACCAATACATCGTCAACTCCAGTCACTCCTTCTAAGGTGTAGAGGTTCTGATAGATGTCGTTTACCATCTCCTCGAGATCGCCCAGATCATCGATGAGGCGCCAAGGGAGTTCGCCAAAGCCTTCACCATATTCTTCTTCCTCCGAATACTCGCTCTAAGATGAAAAAATTTGTGTTTTTGTCCCCAGCAGCCAGCCATTCAATTCTGGACCTTTGTCGTTGAAGGAAATATGCCCTAGAGGCAATAATAAAGTTATTATTTATTTCCTCATATCATGATAAATGTTTATTATTCATGCTAGAATTGTATTAACCGGAAACATAATACATGTGTGAATACATAGACAAACATAGTGTCACTAGTATGCCTCTACTTGACTAGCTCGTTAATCGAAGATGGTTGAGTTTCCTAGCCATAGACATGAGTTGTCATTTGGTTAACGGGATCACATCATTAGGAGAATGATGTGATTGACTTGACCCATTCCGTTAGCTAAGCACTTGATCGTTTAGTATGTTGCTATTGCTTTCTTCATGACTTATACATGTTCCTATGACTATGAGATTATGCAACTCCCGTTTACCGGAGGAACACTTTGTGTGCTACCAAACGTCACAACGTAACTGGGTGATTATAAAGGTGCTCTACAGGTGTCTCCGAAGGTACTTGTTGAGTTGGCATATTTCGAGATTAGGATTTGTCACTCCGATTGTCGAAGAGGTATCTCTGGGCCCTCTCGGTAATGCACATCACTATAAGCCTTGCAAGCAATGTGACTAATGAGTTAGTTGCGGGATGATGCATTATGGAACGAGTAAAGAGACTTGCCCGTAACGAGATTGAACTTGGTATTGAGATACCGATGATCGAATCTCGGGCAAGTAACATACCGATGACAAAGGGAACAAAGTATGTTGTTATGCGGGTTGACCGATAAAGATCTTCGTAGAATATGTAGGAGCCAATATGAGCATCCAGGTTCCGCTATTGGTTATTGACCGGAGACGTGTCTCGGTCATGTCTACATAGTTCTCGAACCCGTGGGGTCCGCATGCTTAAAGTTTGGTGACGATCGGTATTATGAGTTTTTGTGTTTTGATGTACCGAAGGTAGTTTGGAGTCCCGGATATGATCACAGACATGACGAGGAGTCTCGAAATGGTGGAGACATAAAGATCGATATATTGGACGACTATATTTGGACACCGAAAGTGTTCCGAGTAGTTTCGGAGAAAACCAGAGTACTGGGGGTTACCAGAACCCCTCGGGGAGTTAATTGGGCCTCATGGGCCTTAGTGGGAGAAGAGGAGGGGCGGCCAGGGCAGCCGCGCCCCCCTCCCCCTCTAGTCCGAATTGGACAAGGACGGGGGGGGGGGGGCGCCCCCCTTTTTCCTTCTCCTCCTCTCTCCCTACCTTCCCTCTCCTACTCCAACAAGGAAAAGGAGGAGTCCTACTCCCGGTGGGAGTAGGACTCCCCACTTGGCGTGCCCTCCTCCTGGCCGACCGCCTCCCCCCTTGCTCCTTTATATATGGGGGCGGGGGGGGGGCACCTCTAGACACAAAAGTTGATCTGTTGATCTATTCCAGCCGTGTGTGGTGCCCCCTCCACCATACTCCACCTCGGTCATATCGTAGCGGTGCTTAGGCGAAGCCCTGCGTCGGTAGCAACATCATCACCGGCATCACGCCGTCGTGCTGATGGAACTCTCTTGTGAAGCTTTGCTGGATCGGAGTTCGCGGGACGTCATCGAGCTGAACGTGTGCTAAACTCGGAGGTGCCGTACGTTTGGTACTTGGATCGGTCAGATCGTGAAGACGTACAACTACATCAACCGCATTGTGCTAACGCTTCCGCTTTCGATCTACGAGGGTACGTGGACACACTCTCCCCTCTCGTTGCTATGCATCACCATGATCCTGTGTGTGCGTAGGAATTTTTTTGAAATTACTACGTTCCCCAACAGTGGCATCCGAGCCAGGTTTTATGCGTAGATGTTATATGCACGAGTAGAACACAAGTGAGTTGTGGGCGATACAAGTCATACTGCTTACCAGCATGTCATACTTTGGTTCAGCGGTATTGTTGGATGAAGCGGCCCAGACCGACATTATGCGTACGCTTACGCGAGACTGGTTCTACTGACGTGCTTTGCACATAGGTGGCTGGCGGGTGTCAGTTTCTCCAACTTTAGTTGAACCGAGTGTGGCTACGCCCGGTCCTTGAGAAGGTTAAAACAGCACTAACTTGACGAACTATCGTTGTGGTTTTGATGCGTAGGTAAGAACGGTTCTTGCTCAGCCCGTAGCAGCCACGTAAAACTTGCAACAACAAAGTAGAGGACGTCTAACTTGTTTTTGTAGGGCATGTTGTGATGTGATATGGTCAAGGCATGATGCTATATTTTATTGTATGAGATGATCATGTTTTGTAACCGAGTTATCGGCAACTGGCAGGAGCCATATGGTTGTCGCTTTATTGTATGCAATGCAATCGCCCTGTAATTGCTTTACTTTATATCTAAGCGGTAGCGATAGTCGTAGAAGCAATAGTTGGCGAGACGACAACGATGCTACGATGGAGATCAAGGTGTCGCGCCGGTGACGATGGTGATCATGATGGTGCTTCAGAGATGGAGATCACAAGCACAAGATGATGATGGCCATATCGTATCACTTATATTGATTGCATGCGATGTTTATCTTTTATGCATCTTATTTTGCTTTGATTGATGGTAGCATTATAAGATGATCTCTCACTAAAATTTCAAGATAAAAGTGTTCTCCCTGAGTATGCACCGTTGCCAAAGTTCGTCGTGCCGAGACACCACGTGATGATCGGGTGTGATAAGCTCTACGTTCATCGACAACGGGTGCAAGCCAGTTTTGCACACGCAGAATACTCGGGTTAAACTTGACGAGCCTAGCATATGCAGATATGGCCTCGGAACACTGAGAACGAAAGGTCGAGCGTGAATCATATAGTAGATATGATCAACATAGTGATGTTCACCATTGAAAACCACTCCCTCTCACGTGATGATCGGACATGGTTTAGTTGATTTGGATCACGTGATCACTTAGATGATTAGAGGGATGTCTATCTAAGTGGGAGTTCTTAAGTAATATGATTAATTGAACTTAAATTTATCATTAACTTAGTACCTGATAGTATGTTGCTTGTCTATGTTGATTGTAGATAGATGGCCCGTGCTGTTGTTCCGTTGAATTTTAATGCGTTCCTTGAGAAAGCAAAGTTGAAAGATGATGGTAGCAATTACACGGACTGGGTTCGTAACTTGAGGATTATCCTCATTGCTGCACAGAAGAATTACGTCCTGGAAGCACCGCTGGGTGCCAGGCCTGCTGCAGATGCAACTAACGACGTTAAGAACGTCTGGCAGAGCAAAGCTGATGACTACTCGATAGTTCAGTGTGCCATGCTTTACGGCTTAGAACCGGGACTTCAACGACGTTTTGAACGTCATGGAGCATATGAGATGTTCCAGGAGTTGAAGTTAATATTTCAAGCAAATGCCCGGATTGAGAGATATGAAGTCTCCAATAAGTTCTACAGCTGCAAGATGGAGGAGAATAGTTCTGTCAGTGAACATATACTCAAAATGTCTGGGTATAACAATCACTTGATTCAACGGGGAGTTAATCTTCTGGATGATAGTGTCATTGACAGAATTCTTCAATCACTGCCACCAAGCTACAAGAGCTTCATGATGAACTATAATATGCAAGGGATGGATAAGACAATTCCCGAGCTCTTCGCAATGCTAAAGGCTGCGGAGGTAGAAATCAAGAAGGAGCATCAAGTGTTGATGGTCAACAAGACCACCAGTTTCAAGAAAAAGGGCAAAGAGAAGAAGAAGCGGAACTTCAAGAAGAACAGCAAAAAAGTTGCTGCTCAAGAGAAGAAACCCAAGTCTGGACCTAAGCCTGAGACTGAGTGCTTCTACTGCAAGCATACTAGTCACTGGAAGCGGAACTGCCCCAAGTATTTGGCGGATAAGAAGGATGGCAAGGTGAACAAAGGTATATGTGATATACATGTTATTGATGTGTACCTTACTAGAGCTCGCAGTAGCACCTGGGTATTTGATACTGGTTCTGTTGCTAATATTTGCAACTCGAAACATGTACTACGGATTAAGCGAAGATTGGCTAAGGACGAGGTGACGATGCGCGTGGGAAATGGTTCCAAAGTAGAAGTGATCGCCGTCGGCACGCTACCTCTACATCTACCTTCGGGATTAGTTTTAGACCTAAATAATTGTTATTTGGTGCCAGCGTTAAGCATGAACATTATATCTGGATCTTGTTTGATGCAAGACGATTATTCATTTAAATCTGAGAATAATGGTTGTTCTATTTATATGAGTAATATCTTTTATGGTCATGCACCCTTGAAGAGTGGTCTATTTTTGTTGAATCTCGATAGTAGTGATACACATATTCATAATGTTGAAGCTAAAAGATGCAGAGTTGATAATGATAGTGCAACTTATTTGTGGCACTGCCGTTTGGGTCATATTGGTGTAAAGCGCATGAAGAAACTCCATACTGATGGACTTTTGGAATCACTTGATTATGAATCACTTTGTACTTGCTAACCATGCCTTATGGGCAAGATGACTAAGACGCCGTTCTCCGGAACAATGGAGCGAGCAACAGATTTGTTGGAGATCATACATACTGATGTATGTGGTCCGATGAATGTTGAGGCTCGCGGCAGGTATCGTTATTTTCTCACCTTCACAGATGATTTAAGCAGACATGGGTATATCTACTTATTGAAACATAGGTCTGAAACATTTGAAAAGTTCAAAGAATTTCAGAGTGAAGTGGAAAATCATCGTAACAAGAAAATAAAATTTCTACGATCTGATCGTGGAGGAGAATATTTGAGTTACGAGTTTGGTCTACATTTGAAACAATGCGGAATAGTTTCGCAACTCACGCCACCCGGAACACCACAACGTAATGGTGTGTCCGAACGTCGTAATTGTAGTTTACTAGATATGGTGCGATCTATGATGTCTCCTACTGATTTACCACTATCGTTTTGGGTTTATGCTTTAGAGACGGCTGCATTCACGTTAAATAGGCACCATCGAAATCCGTTGAGACGATGCCTTATGAACTGTGGTTTGGCAAGAAACCAAAGTTGTCGTTTCTTAAAGTTTGGGGCTGCGATGCTTATGTGAAAAAGCTTCAACCTAATAAGCTCAAACCCAAATCGGAGAAATGTTTCTTCATAGGATACCCAAAGAACTGTTGGGTACACCTTCTATCACAGATCCGAAGGCAAGACATTCGTTGCTAAGAATGGATCCTTTCTAGAGAAGGAGTTTTTCTTGAAAGAAGTGAGTGGGAGGAAAGTAGAACTTGATGACGTAACTGTACCCGCTCCCTTATTGGAAAATAGTTCATCACAGAAACCAGTTCCTGTGACACCTACACCAATTAGTGAGGAAGCTAATGATATTGATCATGAAACTTCAGATCAAGTTACTACCAAACCTCGTAGGTCAACCAGAGTGAGATCCGCACCAGACTGGTACGGTAATCCTATTCTGGAGGTCATGTTACTCGACCAAGGCGAACCTACGAACTATGAAGAAGCGATGGTGAGCCCAGATTCCGCAAAATGGCTTGAGGCCATGAAATCTGAGATGGGATCCATGTATGAGAACAAAGTGTGGACTTTGGTTGACTTTCCCGATGATCGGCAAGCCATTGAAAATAAATGGATCTTCAAGAAGAAGACTGACGCTGACGGTAATGTTACTGTCTATAAAGCTAGACTTGTTGCGAAAGGTTTCCGACAAGTTCAAGGGATTGACTACGATGAGACTTTCTCACCCGTAGCGATGCTGAAGTCTGTTCGAATCATGTTAGCAATTGCCGCATTTTATGATTATGAAATTTGGCAAATGGATGTCAAAACTGCATTCCTAAATGGATTTCTGGAAGAAGAGTTGTATATGATGCAACCAGAAGGTTTGGTCGATCCGAAGGGAGCTAACAAAGTGTGCTGAAAGTGCGTTATATCGACTAGAGGGGGGGGGGGTGAATAGGCGATTTTTATGAATTCTTCACTGAGGAATTTGTGGGTGAGGAAATTCCTTAGCAAAGAACTACTTGCAGCGGAATAAGTACTCAAGAGTAAGCATAACAGAACATAGGCATGGTCATCTTGATGAAATGAAGACAAACACAGAGTACAGAAAGCGTAAACACAGGATAGCACAGGATGAAGACAAACAGATTGAAGAAATTGAAGTGAGGAAATTGAGAAAGTCTTCTGTCAAAGTCTTCAAACACAGATATGACAAGCACACAACACAGTAATGTGGAAATGAAAGAGTTGAGGAAATAGAATCAGTAAGCTTGGTGAAGACAATGATTTGGTAGACTAGTTCCAACTGCTGTCTCAGTTGTACATCTGGTTGGAGCGGCTAGGTATTTAAACCAGAGGACACACAGTCCTGGACACACAGTCCTCACCGTATTCTCCTTGAACTAAGGTCACACAGACCTCGTCCAATCACTCGTGGTAAGTCTTCAAGTGACTTCCGAACCTTCACAAACTCGGTCACTCGGCGATCCACAATTCCTCTTGGATGCTCTAGACCATGACGCCTAACTGTCTGGAAGAAGCACAATCTTCAAAGGTAACAAGCATCGGATCCACGCAGGATCAATCTCTTCAGTGATGCTCAATCACTTTGGGTTTGTAGGTGTTTGGGTTTGGGTTTTCCTCACTTGATGATTTTCGCTCAAAGTCCTCGGAGGATGGGATGCTCTCAAATGACAAATGTCAGTTTCTCTCGGAGCAGCCAACCAGCTAGTGGTTGTAGGGGGCGGCTATTTATAGCCTAGGGAGCAGCCCGACATGATAAGACATAAATGCCCTTCAATGATATGACCGTTAGGTGGGTAGATATTTTGGGACAGCTGGCGCATAGCACAGCAACGGTCGAAAATTTGAGTATCAAATTCCTCAGGGGTATCATGTTCCTCACTGTGTAGGCAATCCGCACTGGCGAATTCCTAACTCCTCAGTCAGAACAAATTCCTCAGAGACCAGAAGAACTTCGTCTCTGTCACTGAAGAATATGACTGAACTGTATGAGATTTCCAATGGATTCACTCGAAGGGATTGGTAGGTGTAGGATTTTGAGTTGAGCATCACATGGAAATTTTTCCTTGGTATTTCCTCAACCCCCTTTAACAGTACGGTGTTTCCTATGTCTCAAGAAAGAGAAAATGAAACTACGAAAACAAAAGTCTTCACGCTTCATGTTCCTCAAATGAATACCAAGTCTTCAAGGTCACACCAATTTCTTCACTTTCAAAGTCTCCAGAAAGTCTTCAGAAATCCAAAGTCTTCAGTCGAAGAACTTCATTTTTAGGGGTCGACTTTCTCTGTAAATATCAAACTCCCCATAGACTTATAGACCTGTGTACACTCATAAACACATTAGTCCCTTAACCTATAAGTCTTCAATACACCAAAATCACTAAGGGGCACTAGATGCACTTACAATCTCCCCCTTTTTGGCGATTAATGACAATATAGGTTAAGTTTTCAACGGGGATAAACATATGAAGTGTAAATACTGATATTGAGGAATTTGATTGCAAGATATAGAAGAACTCCCCCTGAAGATGTGCATAGTGAGGAATTTGCTTTTGAAGCAATGCACACTTGAAGAGTTGAATCATGGAGATCTCCCCCTATATCTTGTAATTCATACACGCAATTGACATAATATATGAAGAATTTGAAATGCATGATGAAATATGGTGACTGATGTAATTCAGCATGCGTGCAATAACATTAACGAGGAATAAGCATGCAGAAGAAACAACAAAAGTATCAGGCCACCATAGAGTTTTAAGTTTACAACTCGATCCAACAAATCAGAAGAACGAGAGTTGTAACTTAGAAAAAAAACGCCCATATAAGATAGACCCGCTTGAAGACTAACTCAAATTTCTCCCCCTTTGTCATCGAATGACCAAAAGGTTCGAAAATGAGGACTAACGCTCCTGAAGAATATCAAGTTGATGAAGGAGCGCCAGCGTTGTTGGGGTCGTGTGTTGATGTAGGGCCTGCCGCAGTGTCGTCCAAGTCTTCGTGCTCATTAGTTTCGCGCGATGAAGAATAGGAGCTGGCCACCAAGGAAGGAACCTTGACCTTCTTGTATTTCTTCGGTGGAGGTGCCGACCAGTCAAAGTCCTCCTTGAGACCCATGTTCTTCAGATCTTCTTCGCTGTAAATGTGAGACAGAACAGCCCAGGTGCGACCGAAGACTTCATGGAGGTAGTAATGGTTTTTCTTCACTGCATTATGTGTAGCAGTCATGTTGTGAAGAATTGAACCAAATTGACGCTTAACCCATTTATGGTTTTGATCCACCTTCTGGTGAAGACTTAGCAGAAGTTCATGGTCAGTCATCACACGAGGAGCAGTAGCTTGAGGATTTGGCTTGGAGGCATGGGCAGCAGAATCATGAGTGGCAGAGTCATCATTGGTGGAATAAGATGCAGCCTTGCGAAATTGACCATCCAATGGACGAATGCCTTCATCTATAACAGCTGGTGCCTTGCCCTTTTGTCAGCTGAGGAATAGGTCCGCTTGAGGACTTCAATCGGGGGCAAGTAGCTGAGGTGATTCTGAAAATCAGCTTTGTAATTGAGTGAAGACCTTGTTCTGATGAATCGCATAATCCATGGTGCATAACGCTTCAGCTCAAACGATGAAAGTGCAACATTTGCCAGAGTCCTCATGAAGAAATCGTGATAATTGACAGGAATGCCATGAATGATGTTGAAAACCAGATTCTTCATGATGCCAACAATTTCCTCATCAGATGAGTCGTGGCCTTTGATTGGACTCATAGTCTACGTCAAAATGCGATAGACTGTCCTTGGTACATACTGCAATTCCTTCATGAGGAATTTTGTCCTTGAGGCTTGACCTGGTTTCAATGGCTTCATCAACACTTGCATATAGTGATCAGTAAGCTCAGGCTCTTGGTACATGCAACGAGCTCCTTCAGGTGGAGGACTGATGGGCAGGCATAAAGTAATTCAGTGGCCGGTGCCTTATAGTGAGTATTTTCAGTCATCCAGTGCAAAACCCAGGAGTTCACATCGTCAGGATCGCCTGTGATGTGCAAAGTTGCGTAGAATTGAAGAATGAGTTCTTCATTCCAATCAACTATGTCTGTGCAAAAGTTGAGGAGGCCTGTGTCATGAAGCACACTGAGGACAGGAGTGAAGCATGGCAGTGATTCCATGTCCACATGAGGAATATGCTCGTGATCGAAGACTTTGTCCTTATTGAAAAGTAGTGAAGAATAGAAGTTGGCCTGGCTAGCGGTCCAAAAGCGCTTCCTTCTAAGACGAGCAGAATCATAGGGATTGTAGTCAGTGAAGAACACGTGCTCGCCAAAGAAATCATCAGCCTTGAATTTCTGTTTCTTTGAGAATGGATCCTTTGGCTTGGGCTGAGGAGTGTCAGTCAATTGCATTATCACCTCAGGAATCGCAATCTCAGGTTCTTCAGGCTGAGGAATTTCAGCTTCTACTCCAGTGACAGCCTGGGTCTTCAATTCTTCATGTACATTATCTTCAGCACTAGTGGCTGGAATTTCTTCATGGACAGATGGGGTTGCACGAGGTTCTTCAGATCCCATTTCTACTTCAGTAGCAACAGGGGACTGAGGAATTTGCTGTAAAGGTATGAAGAGTGGAGAGTTGGGGTGCTGAGTTTCCCAAAAGTCATCATTCATCACTGGTGTGGTATAGCCAATGTCCACGTCTTCATCTTCTATTTCTTCAACGCCGGCCTCTTCAGCAGTAAACTGAGGCATAGGCGAGGAAATAGCTGGAGTTGAAGGGATTTCATCCACTTCAATTTCTTCATCCATCTGCTCTGACGAAGCAGCAGAAGGATTTTCTTCATCAGATCCGCTAGGGATCACATATTCTTCATCAAAAGGAACAAGGTCATTTGATGGCATGGTTGAGATCGGAACAGCATCAATGGGGTTTGCAACTGAGCTGGTCAATTTCTTCATCTTCTTCGAAGCTGAAGAATCTGATGAAGCTGATGCTTTCCTTTTCTTCACTGCTGCACGCTCTGCAGCCTTGGTCTTCTTCACATCTGATGCAGATGGAAGAATTGGAGTTGGGGTAGGTGCAGGAGGAGCAGAGGAATGTGGTTGATTTTCTTCAGGCACAACTGATGCAGTTGCCCTGACCTCTTCATTTTCTTCAGGCGCACCACTAGTGGATGCCCTCGCAATTTCATCAGCGGCTCGAATGTAGTCATCAGCCCTGGAACTCACATTTTCTTCAGCAGCCTGAATGTCATCGGCGGTGCTGGCATGTTTTTCAGTTGGCTGAGCAGATGCTTCAGTCTGAGAAATTTCTTGTTGCGATGGGGCCGCAACATTGGAGGTGAACTTCTCAGTCAGTTTAACAAACCTGACCTTGGCTCCTTGCCAATCAGCATAGTAAGCATTGAAATCATCGCTGAGGACTTTGATTTCAGACCGGATCATCACAAGATCATCAGTTGTCATAGAGACAACGTTGTTCTTCAGGAATTTCTCCTTCCTGTACTGCGCTTTCTTGATCTTCCTGGCCTTCTCAAATTTCCATTTCTCTTCTTGGATGAAGGCAGTCAGCATATGATTTTGGCCAGGAGTCAGCTTGAAGTCAGGCATAGGAGTGTTTGGGTCCTTGTGCCAGAGATCAATGTAATCGAGGATCAACTTTGGATCCAAAAGCAGAGGCACATTTGTGCCCTTGGCTCTAGCGGCCCTGACTTGCCTATCTCTGATGATTTCAGCAAGTTCTTCATCATCAGCTTCGTCTTCTTCAGACGGCACTTGGAAGGCGACCTGCTTCTTGTGAGGACTTGGGCGAGAACCTCGTCTAGCAGTGGTCTTTGTCTTCAGCAGAGAGGGTCCTGTTGAAGAATTTGGACCAGCTGAGGACTTATGCGGAGGAGCTGAGGATTTTGGAGGAGCAGGAGCAGCGTGAGGAATTGGCCATGAGGGCTTTGAGGATTCTGGCCGTGAGGGCATTGCTGAGGAACTTGTCCTTGAGGGCATTGAAGGTGAAGCACTTGGCTTACGCGCAGGCTTCTTTGCCATGGATTTCTTCGGCTTGACAGAGGCCTCAGCGACAGCAGAGTCTTCATTGAATTTCCTCACTGCTTCTCTGGCTTGTCTAGCCAGCTTGGCCTGGCGCTTGGCCCATTCATCAGGATAATCCTCACCAAGCTTGAGGCTGGTGGGATTATCTTCTTGGCTAGGTGCCAACGGAGGTCTTGGGCATGGAGGATTGAGTGCAAATTTCTTCATGTACTTGGGAGTCACATACCTGTACTCCCTCCACTCTCTTGCCCATCTCCTCTCTATCTTCTGAATGCGCACCTTGCGCTGATTTTTATCTTCCTCAGGGGTGTGTAGTACCCAACATAGATGTCCTCAGGGATTTCAAATGCAGTGTTGACCTCAGGCCTCTTTCCTCCTTTCTGTGGCTTCTTTCCATCAGCCATTTTCTTCAGATGAGGAATTTGAACAATTAAATTCTCTGAAGAAGTATGCAACTTTTCTTCGAGGAATGCTGCAAATGAGTTAAGTTGATGAGAACCTAGAGATTTAGCAGCGGACATGAGTACCTGTGAACAGAGTATAGTTCCGAGGAATTTGGAGAGGTCATATGCGTTCTCAAAAGGTTTTTCAAAAAGAACAAGTTTGAGGAATTTGACAAGATGAGTCTTGAAGAATTTCACTAAGCGTTCTTTGTCTTAGGTTCCAGAGTTGTATAGATCGAAGACCCACACAATTGAGGAATCTTGAAGAAAAATTATTGCTTGGAGAAATGAATCAAGAACATATGACATGTGAGGTGTTTAGTGTGTGAAGAACTTGAAGAATAAACACCTTTGAAGATTTTGTAGAAATCATCTGAATAAAAGAGGGAAGTAAAAGTAACTTTTAATTACCCTGGACGAAGAACACGACGAACTGTGAGGTAGAGATGAGAAGTTCGTCTGCGCAGATCTTCCACGCCCTAACTCGGCGGAGGAAGACGGCTACAGCGGCGGCAGAGTGAAGATTTCTGCGGCCGGCGCGAGTACGGCGGCGACGAGGTCGAGGCAGTGAAGCTCTTCCTCACCGGCGTGAGTAGGGTTTGAGAAGCTCGAGCTGGAGAGAGGTTGAGCGGAGTAAAGGAAGTGAGGAAGGGGAGAGGGGGTATTTATAGCCACGGTGAAAAACTGTTCGCCCGAAGAATTTGGACGAACGTGCCCCTGACCCTTCTCATTCGCTTGACATGTGTCACCCATGTACTGAGAAGTGGAGATTGTGTTAGATCGTGGGTGAATAGATAAGTATTTCATGGGATGCGGAACGGTTTGAGCGGCAAAGCTGAAAATTTGGATAAGATAAGTTAAAAGTTCCGTTCGCAAATTCTTCAGCTGACAAGGACACAGTGAAGATTTTGAACGAGTTTCAAACAGAACACACATGAAGAATTTGTGAATAGATTGGGTTGAGTATAGCATAGAGGGCGAAGGGTCCGATCACATTCACTTAGCAGGAAAACCAACTTGAAGAATTAGCCATAAGTGAATGCTGTAGAGGACATATATATATATATATATATATATATATATATATATATATATATATATATATATATATAAGAAAAACGACGGAAACAGTGAAGACAATGCAAAGTTGAAGAAAATGAACAACTGAGGAATTTCACTGAGGAAAAACTCAAATTGAAGATTTTCAACTTTTGGTGATGGCGTGACCCACCGTATAAGAATGATTATTTCAGACACCGCGTACAATTGTCGTAGGGTTCTGAGAATCAAATTCTTCGTTAATTTCTTCACACTTAGAGTGTTATTCTTCATTGATTCAAGAAAAACGTTTCTTCATGTGTTGCACATCTAAGTCATCAATTTTGCATAAGTGTTAGGATGAGTGTCCTTTTCAAAGAACATTCGAAGATTCTAAGATATTTAGCTCACACCGCAACTTGCTAAATCTCTTCTCATCCAAGGGCTTTGTGAAGATATCGGCTAGCTGTTCTTCAGTCTTCACATGCTCAATAGAAATGTCGCCCTTCAACACATGATCACGAAGAAAATGATGACGAATCTGAATGTGCTTTGTCTTCGAGTACCGAACTGGGTTGTGAGCAATCTTGATGGCACTCTCATTATCACAGTAGAGAGGCACATTCTTCATGTTGACGCCGTACTCCTTGAGAGTTTGCTTCATCCACAGCAATTGAGCACAGTAAGAACCAACAGCAATGTACTCAGCTTCAGCAGTAGATAGTGATACGCAGTTCTGTTTCTTCGTGGACCAACAGACCAAAGATCGTCCGAGGAATGACATGTACCAGATGTTGACTTGCGGTCCACACGATCACCAGCATAGTCAGAGTCAGAATATCCAATGAGATCAAAAGCCGAGCCCTTGGGGTACCATAATCCAAGTGATGGTGTGTGAGCTAGATATCGAAGAAATATGCTTCACAGCCTTATGGTGTGATTCCTTCGGTGTAGCTTGAAATCGGGCACACATGCAAACACTAAGCATAATATCTGGCCTAGATGCACATAAATATAATAAAGAACCAATCATGGAGCGGTATACCTTTTGATCGAAGTCAATACCATTTTCATCAGTGCATAGATGGCCATTTGTGGGCATCGAAATTTTGACGCCTTTGCAATCTTGCATGCCGAATTTCCTCAGTACATCCTTGAGGTATTTCTCCTGAGATATGAATATGCCATTGCGCTGTTGACGAATTTGAAGACCTAAGAAGAATTTCAATCCTCCCATCATAGACATTTGATATTCTTCACTCATCATATAGGCAAATTCATCACTATAACGTTGGTCAGTACAGCCAAAGATAATATCATCGACATATATTTGGCACACAAACAATTCACCATCATAAGATTTAGTGAAAAGACTAGGGTCGAGTGAACTGGGTTTGAAGCCTTTCTTCATGAGGAATTCCTTCAAAGTATCATACCATGCCCGAGGGGCCTGCTTGAGGCCATAGAGGGCCTTATTGAGTCTGAAGACTTTGTCAGGATGCTTTGGATCTTCAAAACCTGGGGGTTGTGCAATATATACTTCTTCCTCAAGCTAACCATTGAGGAATGCACTTTTCACATCCATTTGATATAAAGTGATATCATGATGGTTAGCATAAGCAAGTAATATGCGAATAGCCTCAAGTCTAGCTACAGGTGCAAAAGTTTCATCGAAATCAATTCCTTCAACCTGTGTGTAGCCTTGAGCTACTAGTCGTGCCTTATTCCTCACCACAAGGCCATTTTCATCTTGCTTGTTGCGGTAGATCCACTTTGTGCCAATGATATTGTGCTTGCGAGGATCTGGACGTTTAACCAGTTCCCAGACGTTGTTGAGCTCGAATTGATATAATTCTTCTTGCATGGCCTGAACCCACTCAGGCTCCAGAAATGCTTCATCTACCTTAGTGGGTTCTGTGATAGAGACAAAAGCATAGTGCCCACAAAAGTTAGATAAATGTGAAGCTTTTGAGCGTGTGAGAGGACCTGGTGCTTCAATGTCATCGATGATCTTTTCAACTTGCACTTCTTTTGCAACGCGAGGATGAGCTCGTTGTCGTCGAGGAATTTGATCAGCATTTTCTTCAGCACCATTTTCTTCAGGTGCATTAGCTCGACGTTCTTCACATTCTGGAATGAATTCTTCAGCAGATTCTTCGGTAGGAATGACATCCTTAGTAGCCTTGAACTTGATAGTTTCCTCAGGTGCTGGTTCATCCTGTTGATGATGTGGCACGCAGTATAAATTGCCTCAATCCAGAAGTGACGAGGCGTCTTGTACTCATCAAGCATAGTGCGAGCCATCTCAACAAGAGTTCTATTCATGCGCTCCACGACGCCATTCTGCTGAGAAGTGTAAGAGCAGATAACTGATGAGTAATACCAAGTTCATCAAGATAGTCATCAAGACCAGAATTCTTGAACTCAGTTCCATTGTCACTTCTGATGTGCTTGATTTTTACACCGAAGTTGGTTGAAGCCCTCGAGGAAAATCGTTTGAAGACTTCCTGCACTTCATGTTTGTAAGTGACAATATGTACCCAAGTGTAACGAGAGTAATCATCAACAATAACAAAGCCATAGAGAGATGCATCATTTGTGACTGCTGAGTAATGGTTAGGACCGAAGAGATCCATATGAAGCAATTCAAATGTTCGAGTAGTGGTCATGATAGTCTTTGCTGGATGCTTAGCCTTGGTCATCTTTCCAGCTTCACAGGCTACGCATAAGTGATCCTTGAGGAATTTGCCATTCTCAATGCCAATGACGTGCTTCATCTTCGCAAGCGTGTGCAAATTCCTCATGCTTGCATGACCAAGTCGTCGATGCCATAGCCAGCCTTCTGAAGCTTTTGCAAGTAGGCACACGGCTGGTTGTGGTCCTATAGAGAAATCAATAATATACAAGTCTCCTCTCCTAAAGCCTTCGAAGACTTTGGAATTGTCAGCTTCCATAACCACAACACAATGATACTTGCCAAAGACAACAACCATATCAAGATCACAAAGCATTGAGACAGACATGAGGTTGTATCCTAAGGACTCGACAAGCATGACTTTGTCCATGTGTCGATCCTTTGTGATCGCAACCTTACCTAGACCCAGCTAACATGTTAAGGTGATCCAGCTAACTCCCTAAAGTAATTTATTAACATGATTAGAATATAAAAATAATAATTACACAGAAAGACAATATTGCTAAATGGTGTAATTTCCAAATCATGAAAAGTATAGAAAAATGTCGACAGATTGGTCTTACTTTTTTTATGTGTGTTGTCTTCACTTAATTCTGCCGTTTGAAGTTCTTGGATATCCCTCTTCTTTGGTACTGATTCATTTGCTGTAGCATCTGTAGGAAAAATGAAAAAAGATTATTTCACACTACAAGAAATATTTCAACTTGCGACCATCACTATTTGTCACTGAAAGGTCATTGTTTTTCATTTGCGACCTTTTTTTGACCAAAAACAGATGGTCAAAAGCTGACGGTCGTAAACTGAAATTAACGACCTTCTCTGTGAAAAGGTCGTGGAAGTCAACGACCTTATCAAAAGGTCATTGGTTCAACGATCTTCTGTTTTGGTCACTAGCTATCTACCTAGGCCAAGTCGGATCCGACGTGGCAATCTGACGTGGCAAAATTGCGACCAATTGAAAAGGTCATCGATAAGATTCAGCCGGTCCATTTTGGTGTTTTACATGGGCCAACCCATTAATTCAGCCCATTTAATATATTTTTTTCTATTAATTCTGGTTAGCCCCATGGACCTGGCCCAACAATTCGGCCTTTTTTCATTTTCTGGGCCGTGGCCTTTTATGGTCTATTTATTTTTCTATTTACAACCGTTATATATTCAAGCCGGTCCCACTAGTCAGATAGGTCCCACTTGTCATGTTCATCTCTCAAATTGGTCCCACATGTCAGAAATGTACAAATTAGACAGATTGTTTTCATAAGTTGCCCCACTGGTAAGTTTCCATTTCACAAGTTTTCAAATCACATACATAATCAATACTTCAAAAAGAACAAGGAACACATTAAATTCATCAAATATACCACTAAATAAATCTATTACAATCTTTACAACACAGATATGCTACAATATGCTGCTCTTCACTGAGTAGTACTTCACGGCTTCACACTTCACACTTCAAACTTGAGCTTCTGTAAAAGAGGAACCACCAAAATTTTAAGTCTACAATACAACAATTAATACTAATCAAGGATAAAAACAAAACAAGTAATAGATTCAAATGTGAAGGCAACATGAAACTAGTGATACAACAACATGCAGAAAACACTACAATGTAATACTGTTGCAAGTTCATATCAGCGCAAAATCAACACCAAAGTGTAGTGTATGCTAGTGACGGAACGATGGATAAGACTAATATGATGTGCTAGATTGCCAGCAACAGTGCTTACAACATGCATCACTAGTAGAAAACAGGGCTTAGGTCACAGGGCAGTTTTCACATTAGCCCCGGTTCAGTCACGAACCGGGACCCATGGGGGCATTCGTCCCGGTTCGTGAGCCCAGGGGCCCGGCCGGGGCCTCGTGGGCATTGGTCCCGGTTCGTATGGAACCATTTGTCCCGGTTCGAGCCACGAACCGGGACTAATGGTCCTCGCTCCTGGCCCACAACCATTTGTCCCAGTTCTTGGCATGAACCGGGACAGAAGGCCCGGATTTAGTACCGGTTCATGCCACGAACTGGGACCAATGAGGTGCCTATATATACCCCTCGCCCGCGAGCAGAGCACTCCAGTGCTCTGTTTTTCTCTGGCCGGCGAGGGGAGGGCTTTGTGGTGCTCTAGCTCACCTCCTATGCACATGAGGTGTTCGATGAAATGCCCGAGCCACACTAGTTAAGCTTTGTCCTCTCGAAGCTCGACCTCAAAGCTCCATTTTCCTCGAGATTTGTCTAGGTTTAGCGGCCCGTCACGTCCCATTCCCGTATTCACCGCCGTCGACTGCGCGCGCCGATCTCGTCGCCGGCACCACCGTGGTGAGCCTCTTGTTCTTATCTTCTTTTTGAAAGAAAAAAATTCTTACTTTAGATAGATACTTGTCTAATTTTCTTACTATTTTATTCCTTCTTATTACATAGTGCGATGGTTTTGGTATCCGCCCCCGTCGGCCCTCGTCCTGTCTATGATTCGGATGTGGTATATATTATCTTTTTATAACTATTTGATTCATTTATTGTTTATGACAAATATACCGACCAGCGTGACATAGATTTTATTTATCTAGGAGGTGGTTGAACCGGAAATTCTAACCGACCCTATTGTCGAGAGGTTAAATTTAGTTGAAGAAGAAAACAATTACTTGAAGGAAAAAATAAAAAAATTGAGGAGGAGAAGATGATATTGGAGTTGCATGTTGCGGATGTCGTCGATGATCACAAGATCAAGATGGATGCAATGCGCTTGAAGATTAGAAAGATTAGAAAATATGCCATTCATACCGAGGCTTGGTATCATTATGCCGTTGGATCAATTGTTACCTTGGTTGCGATTATGATCGCATTTGTTTTCGCATTGAAATGTTTTACATAGTTTCAATGTATGGTTTAATTAATTAGATGCTCTGGAGAGCTATATATATGTTGTTAGATGAGAACTATGTATGTACTTTGGTTCTAATGTGATGATGAACTTCTATTAATTTGGTCACTTAATTATCTATTCATGATGTTCTGTAATGGTTTTTGACACACTTAATTATATATAATGCACGCAGATGAACCGGCAATGGATGTACGGTGACAGACACACCTCCGAGTACATTAAGGGCGTGCATGATTTTCTCGAAGTGGCTGAGGCAAACAAGCAGAATGGTTTTATGTGTTGTCCATGCCCTATATGTGGGAATACGAAGTCTTACTCTGACCGGAAAATCCTTCACGCCCACCTGCTTTACAAGGGTTTCATGCCACACTATAATGTTTGGACGAGGCACGGAGAAATGGGGGTTATGATGGAAGACGGCGAAGAAGAAGAGGACGATGACAACTATGTGCCCCCTGAATACGGTGATGCTGCAACGGGGGAAGCTGCTGAAGATCAAGAGGAACCAGACGATGTGCCCAATGATGCTGCAAGGGGGGAAGCTGCTGAAGATCAAGAGGAACCAGTGCCCGATGATGATGATCTCCGCCGGGTCATAGTCGATGCAAGGACGCAATGCGAAAGTCAAAAGGAGAAGCTGAAGTTCGATCGCATGTTAGAGGATCACAAAAAAGGGTTGTACCCCAATTGCGAAGATGGCAACACAAAGCTCGGTACCGTACTGGAATTGCTGCAGTGGAAGGCAGAGAATGCTGTGCCTGACAAAGGATTTGAGAAGCTATTGAAAATATTGAAGAAGAAGCTTCCAAAGGATAACGAATTGCCCGACAGTACATACGCAGCAAAGAAGGTCGTATGCCCTCTAGGATTGGAGGTGCAGAAGATACATGCATGCCCTAATGACTGCATCCTCTACCGCGGTGCGTACAAGGATCTGAACGCATGCCCGGTATGCGGTGCATTGCGGTATAAGATCAGACGAGATGACCCTGGTGATGTTGACGGCGAGCCCCCCAGGAAGAGGGTTCCTGCGAAGGTGATGTGGTATGCTCCTATAATACCACGGTTGAAACGTCTGTTCAGAAACGAAGAGCATGCCAAGTTGATGCGATGGCACAGTGAGGACCGTAAGAAAGACGGGAAGTTGAGAGCACCCGCTGACGGGTCGCAGTGGAGAAAAATCGAGAGAAAGTACTGGGCTGAGTTTGCAGCTGACCCAAGGAACGTATGGTTTGGTTTAAGCGCGGATGGCATTAATCCTTTCGGGGAGCAGAGCAGCAATCACAGCACCTGGCCCGTGACTCTATGTATGTATAACCTTCCTCCTTGGATGTGCATGAAGCGGAAGTTCATTATGATGCCAGTTCTCATCCAAGGCCCTAAGCAACCCGGCAACGACATTGATGTGTACCTAAGGCCATTAGTTGAAGAACTTTTACAGCTGTGGAATGGAAACGGTGTACGTACGTGGGATGAGCACAAACAGGAGGAATTTAACCTGCACGCGTTGCTGTTTGTAACCATCAACGATTGGCCCGCTCTCAGTAACCTTTCAGGACAGACAAACAAGGGATACCACGCATGCACGCACTGTTTAGATGACACTGAAAGTATATACCTGGACAAAAGCAGGAAGAATGTGTACCTGGGCCATCGTCGATTTCTTCCGACCAACCATCAATGTCGAAAGAAAGGCAAGCATTTCAAAGGCGAGGCAGATCACCGGAAGAAGCCCGCCATGCGTACCGGTGATCACGTACTTGCTATGGTCAATGATTTACACGTAATCTTTGGAAAGGGTCCCGGCGGACTAGCTGTTCCGAATGACGCTGAGGGACACGCACCCATGTGGAAGAAGAAATCTATATTTTGGGACCTACCCTACTGGAAAGAGCTAGAGGTCCGCTCTTCAATCGACGTGATGCACGTGACGAAGAACCTTTGCGTGAACCTGCTAGGCTTCTTGGGCGTGTATGGGAAGACAAAAGATACACCTGAGGCACGGGAGGACCTGCAACGTTTGCACGAAAAAGACGGCATGCCTCCGAAGCAGTATGAAGGTCCTGCCAGCTACGCTCTTACGAAAGAAGAGAAAGAAATCTTCTTTGAATGCCTGCTCAGTATGAAGGTCCCGACTGGCTTCTCGTCGAATATAAAGGGAATAATAAATATGCCAGAGAAAAAGTTCCAGAACCTAAAGTCTCATGACTGCCACGTGATTATGACGCAACTGCTTCCGGTTGCATTGAGGGGGCTTCTACCGGAAAACGTCCGATTAGCCATTGTGAAGCTATGTGCATTCCTCAATGCAATCTCTCAGAAGGTGATCGATCCAGAAATCATACCAAGGCTAAGGAGTGATGTGGCGCAATGTCTTGTCAGTTTCGAGCTGGTGTTCCCACCATCCTTCTTCAATATCATGACGCACGTCCTAGTTCATCTAGTCGACGAGATTGTCATTCTGGGGCCCGTATTTCTACACAATATGTTCCCCTTTGAGAGGTTCATGGGAGTCCTAAAGAAATATGTCCGTAACCGCGCTAGGCCAGAAGGAAGCATCTCCATGGGCCATCAAACAGAGGATGTCATTGGGTTTTGTGTTGACTTCATTCCTGGCCTTAAGAAGATAGGTCTCCCTAAATCGCGGTATGAGGGGAGACTGACTGGAAAAGGCACGCTTGGAGGGGGGAACTCAATAATATGCAGGGACGGATATTCTTGGTCTGAAGCACACTACACAGTTCTACAGAACTCTACCTTGGTGACCCCGTATGTCGATGAACACAAGAACAGTCTGCGCTCCAAACACCCGGAGCAGTGTGACGACTGGATTACATGTGAACACATCAGGACTTTCAGCAGTTGGTTGGAAACACGTCTCAGAGGTGACACCACTGTTTGTGATGAGTTGTACTCGTTGTCCAGGGGACCATCTTCGACTGTATTGACTTACAAAGGATACGAGATAAATGGGAATACATTTTACACGATCGCCCAAGATCAAAAGAGCACCAACCAAAACAGCGGTGTCCGCTTTGATGCAGCAACCGAGAGGGGAAAGGACACATATTATGGTTACATAATGGACATATGGGAACTTGACTACGGACATGATTTTAAGGTCCCTTTGTTTAAGTGCAAATGGGTCAATCTGTCAGGAGGCGGGGTACAGGTAGACCCACAGTACGGAATGACAACAGTGGATCTGAACAATCTTGGGTACACTGACGAACCGTTCGTCCTAGCCAATGATGTGGCACAGGTTATCTATGTGAAGGACATGTCTACCAGACCGAGGAAAAGAAAAGATAAGGAAGCGAATACATCATACGATGAGCCAAAGCGGCACATAGTTCTTTCAGGAAAAAGGGACATTGTGGGAGTGGAGGGCAAGACAGACATGTCTGAAGATTATGAAAAGTTTCATGAAATTCCTCCCTTCAAAGTCAAGGCTGACCCAAGCATCCTGATAAACGATGAAGATTATCCATGGTTACGGCGCAATAAGCAAATGACACAAGCGAAGAAAAAGTGAAGACTTTCTCCCGCAACTATTATGATGATACCATGCCAACTTTGTAATAGACGAGTATGATACCATTGTCCGTTTTGTACAAGAAGTGCATCTAGTTTTTGCCGTAACCCTCTCAACTTTCTTGCACATGCTATGTGGATGAAATGATGATACCATGCCAACTTTCAACCTTTTCAGAGTTCATTTGAAATGCTTTATAAGCCCTGAGTGCAGAGAGGTTAGGCCCGTAAGCCTGCTTTAGAGAGGAGCTCGACAGCTCAGGCGCACCGCACCTTATAAACAGGTGCGGCTCTCTCTTAGCTAGCGAGGTGGGACTAAACTCACCACCACGCCGCTGTGCAAGGCCATTGGTCCCGGTTGGTGGCACGAACCGGGACCAATTCCACCCTTTGGTCCCTGTTGGTGCCACGAACCGGTACTAATGAGGCTGTGGCCCCACGAGCACCTTTAGTACCTGTTCGTGGCACGAACCGGTACTAGAGTTTCTTACTAGCTAAGCAGTTTTTTAGTCCCACCTCGCTAGCTGAGAGGCACTAGGAGCGGTTTATAAGCCCTGAGTGCAGAGACGATGAAGAAGAGGCGCAATGCTCACGTTGCTTAGCTTCAAGCCTTGAGGAATAAGGTAGACTGCATCGAGCTATGTGCAGTGCAGTCTACACTATTCCGAAAGGCTTGAAGCAAATCAACGCGCATTGCGCCTCTTTTTTATTTTTAATCATTAAAAGCAAAAAGAATTTTCATAAAGAACTTTTTTTGATAGAAACTTTAATAGCAGAAAGAATTATCATAAAGTAAAATAAATAAGTAATTAGAAACAAAATAAAATAAAATAAATAAGTTTTTTGTTGTAAGTAGAAACAAAACAAAATAAATATAGCAAAAAAGAAAACAAAAAACTAAATACAGCAAAAAGAATTTTCATAAAGAACTAATGGCACTAATAGAAAGTTTATATGTTTTCTAAAACTAATGGCACTAACAGACAGTTTATAATTTTGCTGACCTAAAAGCAAAAAGAATTAAAAAATAAAGCAAAAAACAAAAGAAAATAAATAATGCAAAAAACAGAACCAAAAAACTGGATTTTTTTTAAAAAACTGCCACCTATTGGGCCACCACGGCCTGAATACGACTAGAAACCCAACCTGGGCCAGGATTCAGGCCCGCAGAAGGCCCAATAGGCCAACAGACAGCACAGTGTGACATTAGGCCCGTAAGCCTGCATTTGAGAGGAGCTCGAGAGGGCAGCCGCAGTGGGGCTTATAAACCACTCCGAGCCCCTCTCAACTAGCGAGGTGGGACTAAACTTTTGGCCGCGGGCAGCGCAAGGCCTTTGGTCCCGGTTGGTGGCACCAACCGGGACCAATGCCCCCCCTTTAGTCCCGGTTGGTGCCACCAACCGGGACCAAAGGCCGCCGCTTCCCGCCCTTTGGGCTGCTGAAAAGGGGCCTTTGGTCCCGGTTGGTGGCACCAACCGGGACTAATGCCCACCTTTAGTCCCGGTTGGTGCCACGAACCGGGACTAAAGGCTTTGCTATATAAGTCCACACTTAGGAAATTTTCGAGATACCTCGCCAGTTGCCCCCGACGCCGCCAGGCTGCCCGTGCTCGCCGTCGCCGCCCGCTCCTCGTCGCCGTCGCCCCGCGCCCTTGCCTCGACGGGTCGCCGCCCGGTGCTCGTCGCCGTCGCCCTGCCCCCACGCGCCGCCCCGCCTCGTGCTCCCCTGCTCGCGCGCGCCGCCTCGGCGCCCCGAGCCCCCCTGCCCGGCCCGCGCGTGCTCGCCGGCGCCCTCGCCGCCCCCCGTCCCGCCCCGCGCGCCGGCGCCCTCGCCGCCCCCGCCGTCGCCATCGTCCTAGCCGCCCCCGCTGTGAGAGCCGCCGCCCCGGCTCTGTTTTTTATTTTTATTAGTTTAATTTTTTTGTTCATATGTGATGTATATGTGTATGTGGCTATAATGTATATGTGAACAAAAAAAATTTGTATGTATGTAGATGTTCAAAATGTATGAATATATATGTCAAAAATGTTTTTTTGTTCATAGAAAGTTTTTTGTTCATATATAGAAAGTTTTTATATATGACAATGGATATATATTCGATATATATGAGAAATGATGATCCACATGGAAAGTTTTATATATGCAAAAGTTACAATTTTAGAAAAGTTTTATATATCTAGCTAGGAAGGGAAGAAGAAGAAAAAGAAGGATAGGAAAGAAGAAAATAAGAAGAGGAAAGAAAGAAGAAGAGGAGAGGAAGAAGAGGAGAAATAAATAAGAAGAGGAAAAAAGAAGAAAAAGAAGAGGAGAAGAAGAAAAAATAGAAAATATTCTATTTTTTCTTCTTCTCCTCTATTCCTTTCTTCTTCTCCTCTTTTTTTTCTTCTTTTTTTTCTTCAATCCTCTCCTCTATTCCTTTCTTCTTCTCTCCTCTTTTTATTTCTTCTTCGTTTTCTTATGTTTTATCGGGTCTGTCGTCGTCGATATATACCCCTCCCGATAACTTCAACACGAGGGGGGATAACTTCAACACGAGGGGGGGTCGATATACCCCCTCCCCGATAACATTATTTTCCCGTGTATATATGTCGTCGTTGTCGATATAACCCCCTCCTGATAACTTCAACACGTGGGGGGGGGTCGATATACCCCCTCCCCGATAACATTATTTTCCCGTGTATGTATGTTGTCGTTGTCGATATTACCCCCTCCCGATAACTTCAACACGAGGGGGGATAACTTCAACACGAGGGGGGGGTCGATATACCCCCTCCTCGATAACATTATTTTCCCGTGTATGTATGTCGTCGTTGTCGATATAAAACCCCCTCCCGATAACTTCAACACGTGGGGGGGGGGTCGATATATACCCCCTCCCCGATAACATTATTTTCCCGTGTATGTATGTCGTCGTTGTCGATATATATAACTCCCTCCCAGATAACTTCGACATGATGGACGGTCGATATGTATACCCCCTCTCGACCGTGATAACTTATACCACGGGAGCACCCCCCGGCCCTCTCGCTCGACCAAAACTCTCGAGGACACCCAAACCCTAGAAAAAAACGATGTCGGTCTCCTACCCCCTCCCGCCGCGCCCCTACCCTTGAAGCGTTGCCTAGGCCACCCCAAACCCGGAATAAGCTAGGTCTACGTTTGCACTAATATATCCACCTGCTGTCATGTTTGTGTAATAATTGCCATGTTGTAATATTTGCAGAAACAATGGAGCACGGACGAGATGAGCAAGCAGAAGATGTGTTGGGGGACATAATCTTAGCCGGAGGTGATATCTTGTCGTATCTTAACGACAATGATGGTCTGGAAGAACAGGGTGAAGAAGCAGGCTGCGGTGATCGAAGAGTGGAGGAGGAAAGACATGATTATGATGGCTCCGGTGACCCAATGCTGGTGCAAGAAGGAGCCCGTGGTGACGGCTCCGGTGACCGAACAGAGTCCGGCCAGGTAAATATATTAGTTAAGCCTGTGCTGACTAGCTAATTGATGCATTCATTGTTTTGGTATGTACACATATTAATTAACACTCGTCTTTCTTCCTTTTTTCTAGCCCTCCGGATCGAGCACAACTGCGGTAAAGAGACGAGGCCCGAAGAGAAAGTTGCGCTCGGATGAAAGGTTTGAGATCACAGCAATCGCGCGCGACGGCCAACCGATTGAACCCCTCCGGACAAAGGATGCTTTTGCTGCTCAGTGCGGGGTTCTAGTTAGGGACAAGATCCCGATCAGCATCCACCAATGGTATAAGCCTAAGAAGGAAGACCCTGAGGTGTCTTATGTCAATGATATGCAGAAAGATGATCTTTGGACTGAGCTGAAGGCAAATTTCACCCTACCGCCAGAGGAGGATCCGGAGAAGCCAGTTATAGAGCAATTAATCAAGTCTCATGCTCTTAAGAAGATGGCAGACCTATTCAGGAGGTGGAAGAATGAGCTGAAAACGTTTGTCGACAAAGAAGAGACACCAGAATTCATCGGCCGGTATGAGAAGATCAGAGATCACTGGCCCGCATTTGTGGCCCACAAGACATCGGAAAAGAGTAAGAAGATGTCAGCGACAAACAAGAGAATGCTGCGAAGAAGAAGCTTCACCATCGCACGGGGTCAGGTGGCTACCTCAAAGCCCGGCCTAAGTGGGCCAAGTCTGAGAGGGATCTGCTTGATAAAGGGATCGAACCAGAGACAATGAACTGGCCAGACCGTTGCCGGACTTGGTTCTTCGGGGCTGGCGGAACCTTGGACCCTGTATCAGGGAGGTGTCGTTGGACGGACGAGCAACTTGCAATACCCGTCAAGAAGCTTAAGCACTATATCGATGCAGCGCAGCAAGGGACGTTCGTTCCAGACAGAGAGAACGACGAGCTCACAATGGCCCTCGGGAATCCTGAGCACCCTGGACGGACACGAGGCACGCCAGGCTCCGTTCCGTGGAAGGCTGGTTTTCCGGACGCGGGCGGTTACAAAACCCAGGAGAGGAGGAAAAAAGTGGAGCAGATCCAAATTCAGCGTCTGCACGAAAGGGTTCAAGTGCTAGAGGAACGAGACGGCAATCGAGATGCCGAAACTGCCCCCGAAGCTACACCGCCATCTCAGCGTAGAAGCAGCGTGGCTTCCACCGAGCTGCCTCAGCTGGAGCATGCGGCTCCTGCTAGCTACCCCGTGGATGCTATCACGGAGTCTCAACATTGCCACCTTATGGCGGAATGGCAGAACTTGAAAGTCAAGGCGGCTGTTGGCTCTGTTTTACCTACTGAACCCGGCGCAACCTACCACTGCCGGCCGATTCCAGAAGGATATGCTAGGGTGATGGTGGATGAAATAACGGAGGGATTTGAGGACCTCCAGCTTGACCACCCTACCGGTGAAGGGGAGACTCGGCTGGGTTTAGCTCTGAAGACTCCATGCCTATGGCGGAAGGAGCTCATCAAGCTTCCGAACTGGACGGCTCCCCCGGCGAGTAAGGGCACTCCGCCTCCTCCTCCGCCTCCTCCTCCGGCGAGTGATCAGGGCACTCAGCCTCCTTCTCCGGCGCGTGGCGGCACTCCGCCTCCTTCTCCGCCAGCGCCGGCGCGCCAGAGCAGCCAGCCTCCTCCTTCTCCGCCTCGTCAGCAAGGGCGGAAGAGACCCGCCGCCGCTGCGGCTGCTCCGGCGCGTCGTAGTCCTTCTCCTCCGCCTCGTAAGCAAGGAAAGAAGACAGCCGCAGCCGCTCCGTCTGCTCTGCCGGCGTCTAGCAGTACAGCTGCCAGAGGCGGGAGGCAATACAGATTCGGTCCTTCTCTGAAGACTCCAGAGAAGTTACCATATGAGAGGACCGAGGAGGAGAACGCGAAGATCGTGCGAGCCGAAGTGAAGAACTTCTTTGAAGGGGTCAAAGCAAAGAAACATCCACCTCCGGAGGAGAAGGTAGATCCGGTGAAAGCAAAGCGCACTCTGGCTGCCCTGACAAAACCACCAAAGTCTCCGCCGAGAGGCAACTATGAGCGCGTTCTTGGAAAGGCATATGCCGAAGCGGAGCGGTCGGGAAGTACTGTCAGTGATAAAAGGATGAAAGAACGATGAGCTGGGAAAAAAATTGCCCAGCTCGGCGAACAAGCGAACCAATCGTGCCCCCCGCTCAAGGTGTCAAAAGACATCGTCGCTAATGATCCGGGTATGGTGCCCGGTTATAGCAATCTTGGAGATTACCTGCCCGACGATGTACATTATGAAATCATGGAGGTGGACGACCACAAATACCATTACGGGAAGCCTCTCGTCAAAGATGTCAGATCTCTAAGCACGATGATGCGAAGACTACATGATTGGTACATGAAAACCTGCAGAGAGTCTGATGGGATGAGTACTTTGACGCTGAGAGTTAAACCGGAGCATGACCTCGTTGGAATTGAACTGCTGAATGTTCCATTTGAGGATTTCTTCCAGTTTTACAATCAAAAGTCCCTCGATAAAACAACGATCACTTGCTACTGTCTGTAAGTAGTACTACTTCTGTCATTAAGTCTCTCTATATAGGTCAGCTCTTTCATTGCATGTATTTATACTTATCCTCACTATATTATGCAGATTGAAGATCGCCGAATTGAAGAAAAGACAAATCGGTGATATTGGGTTCATTAACACAAATCTCATAGATGCATATACGGTTGAAAAACATCCCAAAGAAGCCGAGGCCAACTTGCTACAATCGTTGGTATTAAATCAAAACAAAGATATAATACTCTTTCCTTACAACTTCAAGTGAGTGTTACTGTCTTCTGCATATTCGGTTTCCCTTATTAGTCCAGGTTATGGTAATGTAATTGATGACTTATGCATGCATGCGCAGCTTCCACTATATTCTCCTAGAGATTAAGCTTGAGCCGGGAGTAGTAACCGTCTTAGACTCGAGACGAAAAGATCCCCAGGACTATGCGAACATGACTCAAATGCTCCAGAAGTAAGTTAAATCGATCATTATCCACCATATCAGCAACTTTGTTCATTTCCTGATATCAAGTAATTGTTTTCTTTGTCTGGCAGGGTTTGGAGAAAATTCACCTCAAAAGCCCCGGGACTGCCGAACCAGCTGCAATTTAGACACCCGAAAGTAAGTACTATAGTAGCATGTTCCGCGCATCTCCTAGTGATTCAAGCGCTAGTTTGATCAATACCATTTAGCATGCTTGCTTATCAGTTTGATTGACCTCTATTTCTTGTAAAGTGGTTGTGGCAGCAACCCGGGAATAATTACTGTGGATACTACGTTTGCGAGTCCATCCGCTACCATACCTGTGAGCGGGGCTACACTGAAGAACAATATGAAGTGCGTAAGCAATAATATTCACAATTTTATTTTATTACCATCATTTGTGTTGAGTTTCATTTATTCATATATATATGTATTGACCCCCTTCTTCAAATTAGATTTTTCGGAAGCGGGATCAACTCCTAGCAGAAGATCGTATGCGAGGAATTCAAGAGGAATTGGCGGCATTCTTCCTTGACCACGTGATCGCTAAAAACGGAGAATACTATGTGGACCCTGTGTTCCTACAATATAATTAGGAGATTGTATTGTAAGAGATAATTATTGTATATATGTAGCCGGTAGTGTCGGATAGATATACGAGAACTTGTTGTTCGACCAATATCTCGGAGAAGGAGAGGTGGTCGATATCACTTCTCTCTGTATGCATATGTTCATGACGATCTTCTGTTTCCTTCATTTGATTACTAGCTAGTGTGTCTACTCCTCTCCATACGTATATAGTACGTAGCGTCGACCAAGCACGGAGATAAGAGAGGACACTTCTCTATTAATTAGCTAGCTAACACAATATATCAAACACCTAAATTAACCCCCCAAAACCCCTAAACCACCCCCTTTCAAAAAAAACAAAAACCTCAGCTTCTGCCAGGTGCTGACGCGTGGATGCCTATTGGTCCCGGTTGGTGGCACCAACCGGGACCAAAGGCCCTCCTGCCTGGGCTGCCCGCACCTGCCACGTGGACGGCCTTTAGTCCCGGTTCGTGTAAGAACCGGGACTAAAGGGCTAGGGCATTAGTAACGACCCTTTAGTCCCGGTTCCAGAACCGGGACTAAAGGCCCTTATGAACCGGGGTAAAAGCCCGTTTTCCTACTAGTGCATCTTCATATTTCAAAACGCCCACAAAAAATAGTAAGCACTGAACCTACATTATATGTATAGTAACATCACCAATCAGGTTGCATATGTATGCTAGAAATCAAGAATCAAAAGGACTTCAGGTTGTTTCAAATATCTTGCCTCTGTTGCTCCCAGTTCAGTAAAGAAATGGTCGAGCAGTGAGCGCTTCGCCTCATGGACTTATGATAGCGGCCCATCCAAACAACAAACAATGTAGGAAAAAAGAGGGTCTCAGGAGAATAATAGACTAATCCAGAAGCAGAATTTGGCACCTACACAACCTAACTCATAATGCTTGCAAGAACTACCAGACAATGATGGATAAGGACATATAATCAGCAAATATCCAATAATCCAATCACAGGCATTCACAAACAGTACGTGTCACACTCCCATGACATATGGTTTTGTTACCACAGGGTTTACTCATAAACTATTCTCAACAAGACAGAGACATTTGCAGCAACAACAAAAGCAAATTCGTGTTTACCTTGGGCCAAAGTTTATGGGGAGCTCAATCAGAGGTACAACCGAAGCCCCTCCCAGGAGGGCTCACATAGCTCTTTACGCTGTATCAGAATTAACACATATTTTAGATGACAGAAATAGAATCCTGAACTCACCAGCAATAATCGACTTCTGACTAGCAATGACAAACAGATTCAGACACAAGCAATTTTATAGCACGATGAAAAATCTATGTGCAGAATTCATGAATGAAATTATAGTAGTAGCACAAAGGACCCTCACAGACATTTGTAATAGTACGCAAACTGACCTGGTGCATTGTACATGTAAGGTAAGGTAAATAGAGTTCCCAGCATACAATGTATTCTAGTTATTAAACAAATGCTCGCCAAGATAATCAGTACAGTGGTGAACCGAACACAGTAATAAACCAAAGGTGATACTAATAAGCAGCAGGAACCTCCCTACTTTTGTGATATAAAACTAATATCAGACCAATTTTGTACCAAGTTAAAGTTACTTCAGATTGTGAACAGTTAGCTCGGCTAACATTTTCTAAACCTTCTAATTATAAGTTTCACAACCTGAACACACTATGAAACCATTCGTGTGCTCTCTGTCAAGCTGAATTTAGGTCTTTCCATGGAGGAGAGAGAGCATATACTCGATCACCGGCCTTGTGCCAAATCCCCCACGCCTTCCTGTGGCGGCCTTCACAACAATGACCTGCAAGCAAAACACACCAAAAACTAAGTCACACATGCATGCTACTAATCCACCGTCCTAGTTGTTTTATTATTATTTTAGATTAATATGAATAATTCAACATGTATTATCTGTTTTTAAAAATGAAGTGAACAAGTTATGCTAGACTATTGTTTCAAAGAAATATATTAGAATGTTAAATTTAACATGCTAGAAAATTAAAGGAGAGTGCCCCACACACACAGTGTAAGTAAGACTAGCATATAGTAGTTTGTCTTGTACAGAATGCTTCTAATATAAGTAAGCATGAGAGTGTACGTGTTGGAGCTTCGTCATGCATGCAAATATTTTATGAGGAGAACTAGATACATGTATGTGATCATTAGAATGCATACGTGTGTAGTCATTCTTCCAAGCTAAGTAACGATGCATGCAAATAGAGGTTGTGGTGGCAGCTTTCTATTGGCTGGACTTCACTAGTCTACATGTTGGATTTATGAGTAGCTTGGTACAAGAAATAATATGTGGAGTACAATGTAGCCAGATATTAGAAGAAGGTAGAAAAAGAAATGGGAAGTCTGCTAGAAATGCATCCTGGTACCTGAATAAGCATGCTCATGAAAGCAACTGGTAGAAATCAGCAAGCGCCAGGCAGAAGGGATCTATTGAAAAAGTTGAGCATGAGTGGAACGGAACCCCTGGGTTGAGCATATTCCTGGTGGTAAGCAGGGCAGTGAGGTGGAGCATCCAAAGCTGCGTGCAATCATGGGTGAAGTTGACAGCCAGTTTCGCGGGCAATTAAACTAGAGCATGCTACGTACATTGTGATCTAATATTAGAGTACATGCTCAAGATATAAGTGGAAGCAGAAGAATATAATGGGATGTCAATAGTCTCTGAGAGGTTTATGCAAGCAAGTCTTTTTATACTACCACTTGCATGATTTATTTATTTGAATAACACCAGGAGAACTGCTATATTCACTGATTACATGAGATGGTTGCCTCCCACGTAAGCAGATAAGCAGCACCCACTTTCTCTCTGATTCTACACCCTTCACTTCCCTCTCTCGAATCTAGACAACTCCAATCTCCATTAACAATAGAGTTTTAAGAACTGTAGCAACAGAGTGAAATGGAAATAAACTCTCTGGTTTGCTGTCCCAAACAAAATAATTCACTGTAAATTTGAGAAATAATGAGTGCATGGAGGGGAAATTAAAACAAATGTGAGCACAGCAATTTCCAAAACCTGTACAACAGTACAAGAACTGTAGCAACCAGTGATGTACAATGCTACATGAAAAGGACTCTCAAAGAATAGAACAGACGGCTTCATTGACAAAGGATAATTTCATTGGCAGGAGTATACTAAAAGTGGAGTAAGATCCTTTCCTTTGGGAAAATCTCTATGCTTAATCTTTTTCAAAGATTTTTCTCAACATATAGATCTAATAATATTATGCCTTTCAAGTGTTACTTCAGCACTTGGTACATCTGTGTTCTGCACTACTTAGGAATCATGATTGATTTTTTTGTGTTCAAAAGTTGAGAGAACTAGTTGTCCTGCCAATCACACATGCATGCATCAAAAGGAAACCCAATGTTCAGTTAAGCATCAATGTCTGGAAGCAGAAGGAAACACAACTGCAGGTAAGAGCAGCGTACAACAGGAGCAAGACGAAACCTCCATCTCCTAGAGCCGCTTGTTGGAGCCCAAGATTTGAAGGCGTTGAGGCCGTCGTGGCTGCATCTAGGGTTCTCGAACTCCTCCAAGGGTTTTATATCGTGCATCAGAAAGAACTTGGCGAACAGAGCAACACAGAGAGGGAGATGGTGTCCTGCAGCAGAGAGGGAGAAGCACGAGCATCACGAACAGAGCAACAGGAGCCCCAAAACAAATCGGGTCGAACTGTAGAGAGAGAGAGAGCGAGAGAGGAGATCTTGTTGACGAGCTCCATGGCGTCGGAGCAACCGAGCTGCAGCGAAATCTCTCCTCGAGCGGAAGAACCCGCACGGCCGCGTTGTCGCCCGAGAGAAAGGAACAAACAAGTGGCCGCCATCTCTTCCTCTCCTGGCGCGTGAGCGATGGGGGGGGGGGAGCAGATGACCTCGCGCACCCTCTCGCGTGTTGACGGCACGAGATTGGATCTGGTAGCGCCGGGGCGGATCTAGCGGCCACCTGACGTGCTGCTCGATCTGGGAGGGAGAGGAGGAGGGTGAAGGGTTTCGCGGCGATGGTGGGGGATAGGGCGGAGCGGGGGAGCAAAGTCGCCGGTGGCGGTGGGTTGGGGTGGCGAGGCGAGGCGAGGGAGAGACGAGGAGGGAATCGAGCGAGGAAGATAGAGAGTGCGGGGATGAGATGGGGTTTGGTTGGTTGGACGGAGAGGTCGGCGGTGGGTGCGAGCGGCGAGGAGAGGACTGGATTAGGAGGGGCCCGGGGACGAGGGAGGAGGTGGCGGTGGCGGCGAGGAGATGGGGACGAGGGAGGAGGGGTACGATGGGGGGAGGGGTCGATGGGGGGAATCTGAGCTAGGGTTTGGGCTGCGGGTGGGCTATCTTTTCTTTTCTTTTTTCTATAGATAGATGGATGGATCGATGTGGGATGGAGAGATGGATGGGTGCCATGTCATCGATCCGTGGGAAGAGTTCTGATTGGTTCGGAAAATCAGTGATTTAAAATAGTTTTCATGTACTAAAATAGAGGGATTTTCGAAGCAGCTAACAAAAATATTTTGCAAAAGGTCAGCACACAAATTTTCACTAGAGTTAGACCACATTTTATGGACGAGGAACAATTTGAATGCATTTTTTATCTTTCTAGCTATTTCCAATCATTTTCCGAGTGGCAAAAATGAGGTTTTTTTGTGAAGAACCTACCAAATAATTGTTGCAAAATTGGACCAAATCATTTTTATAAAATACTAGGACATATTTAATGCATAATTGACCAAATGGTTGGGTGTTCAAAGCTTTTATCCACCTCTCGTGAAAAAGACAAATTTCTGCCGATTCAGTTGGAAGCGGGTCAAATTTGAACTGCAGCTGCCTGATAGTTTGTTATTTATTTTTCCCAAAAATCAGTTCTAGGTGCAAAAGTATATATTTAATCATAGAAACACCAATTTTTTTCCAAGATTCAACAACTAGCTAGGAACGGTCATGCCCGCCATTTTGAACGCATTTTGAAATGGGCATGAAAAATTCAAACAAAAATCAAAAAATTGGAAAACCTTCGCATTGTGTCATTACATGTGACCAAGTTACCAGGAAAAATAATAAACTTGTAATACGACAGTTCTGTTGAAAAAGTGATCTCAGAAATGAGCTATCATGTGTGAAGATTCATGGCTTTCAAGCCAAATGATCAATCTTATGGCCACATCCATGGCATAGTTTGTTCAAATGATCTCGTATTTTTCACAAGGGTGCATCTTGGAATGGCAAACAATGTTGCCTAAGAGAGTTTTCACTTTCTTTGGATGAAAAATCAATTTTTCATTTTCCGAGTGCCCAAAATGAGTTTTTTTGTGAAGGACCTACCTTATATTTGTTGTAAAATTGGACCAAATCAATTTTCTAAAATACTAGGACATATTTAATGCACAATTGACCAAATGGTTGGGTTTTAAAAGCTTTTATCCACCTCTGGTGAAAAAGTCAAATTTCTGCCGATTCAGTAGTAAGCGGGTCAAATTTGAACTGCAGCCGCCTCATAGTTTGCTATTTATTTTCCCAAAAATAAGTTCTAGGTACAAAAGTATCTATTTCATCATAGAAACACCAATTTTTTTCCAAGATTCAACAACTAGCTAGGAACGGTCATGCCCGCCGTTTTGAACGCATTTTGAAATGGGCATGAAAAATTCAAAAAAAATCAAAAAATTAGAAAACCTTTGCATTGTGTCAAATGTGACCAAGTTACTAGGAAAAATAATAAACTTGTAGTACGAAAATTCTTTTGAAAAGGTGTTCTCAGAAATGAGCTGTCATGTGTGAAGATTCATGGCTTTCAAGCCAAATGATCATTCTTATGGCCACATCCATGGCATAGATTGTTCAAATGATCTGATATTGTTCACAAGGGTGCATCTTGGAATGAAAAACAATGTTGCCCAAGGGAGTTTTCATTTTCTTTGGCCGAAAAATCAATTTTCTATTTTCTGAGTGCCTAAAATGAGTTTTTTTGTGAAGGACGTACCATATATTTGTTGCAAAATTGGACCAAATAAATTTTCTAAAATACTAGGCCATATTTTATGCACAATTGACAAAATGGTTGGGTGTCAAAAGTTTTGATCCACCTCTGGTGAAAAAGACAAATTTCCACCGATTCAGCAGGAAGCGGGTCAAATTTGAACTGCAGCTGCCTTATAGTTTGCTCTTTATTTTTTTCCAAAAATCATTTCTAGATACATAAGGATATATTTAATCAGAAATACATGGTTTGGTGGCGATACGTCAAGGTTTGGATGGTGCCCGAGGGCCCCAACTCTAGAGCGCATAAACTCGCATGACCGTCGCGTGGTCACCGCGTGACCGTGGCATTGCCCTACATTCTAGGCGGCATAGGCATGTCTAGTGGGTTGGGAACTCCCCAGGTAGGTGAAGGAAATATGCCCTAGAGGCAATAATAAAGTTGTTATTTATATTTCCTTATATCATGATAAATGTTTATTATTCATGCTAGAATTGTATTAACCGGAAACTTAGTACATGTGTGAATACATAGACAAACAGAGTGTCACTAGTATGCCTGTACTTGACTAGCTCGTTAATCAAAGATGGTTAAGTTTCCTAGCCATAGACATGAGTTGTCATTAGATGAACGGGATCACATCATTAGAGAATGATGTGATTGACTTGACCCATCCGTTAGCTTAGCACTATGATCGTTTAGTTTGTTGCTATTGCTTTCTTCATGACTTATACATGTTCCTATGACTATGAGATAATGCAACTCCCCAATACCTAAGGAAAACTTAGTGTGCTATCAAACGTCACAACGTAACTGGGTGATTATAAAGATGCTCTATAGGTGTCTCCGATGGTGTTTGTTGAGTTGGCATAGATCGAGATTAGGATTTGTCTCTCCGATTGTCGGAGAGGTATCTCTGGGCCCTCTCGGTAATGCACATCACTATAAGCCTTGCAAGCAATGTGACTAATGAGTTAGTTGCGGGATGATGCATTATGGAATGAGTAAAGAGACTTGCCGGTAACGAGATTGAACTAGGTATTGAGATACCGACGATCGAATCTCGGGCAAGTAACATACTGATGACAAAGGGAAGAACGTATGTTGTTATGCGATTTGACTGATAAAGATCTTCGTAGAATATGTGGGAGCCAATATGAGCATCCAGGTTCCGCTATTGGTTATTGACTGGAGATGAGCCTCGGTCATGTCTACATAGTTCTCGAACCCGTAGGGTCCGCACACTTAACGTTCAATGACGATCGGTATTATGAGTTTATGTGTTTTGATGTACCGAAGGTAGTTCGGAGTTCCGGATGTGATCACGAACATGACGAGGAGTCTCGAAATGGTCGAGACATAAAGATCGATATATTGGATGGCTATGTTTGGACACCGGAATGGTTCTGGATGAGTTCGGGCATTTTCCGGAGTACCGGGAGGTTACCAGAACCCCCCGTGGAGTCAATGGGCCTTATTGGGCCTTAGTGGAAGAGAGGAGGAGGCGGCCAGGTGGAGAGCGCGCCCCCAAGCCCAATCCGAGTTGGGGTGGGGGCCGGCCCCCTTTCCTTCTCTCCCTCTCCCTCTTCCTTCTTCTCCTACTCCAACTAGGGAAGGGGGGAAACCTACTCCTACTGGGAGTAGGACTCCCCCCCTTGGGCGCGCCCTATGAGGGCCGGCCCTCTCCTCCTCCCCTCCTTTATATACGGAGGAAGGGGGCACCCCATAGACACACAAGTTGATTCTTAACCATGTGCGGTGCCCCCTCCACATATTTCCACCTTGGTCGTATCGTTGTAGTGCTTAGGCGAATCACTGCGTCGGTAACTTCATCATCACCGTCATCACGCCGTCGTGCTGACGAAACTCTCCCTCGGCCTCAGCTGGATCAAGAGTACGAGGGACGTCACCGAGCTGAACGTGTGCAGATCGTGGAGGTGCCGTGCGTTTGGTACTTTATCGGTTGGATCGCGAAGACGTTGGACTACATCAACCGCGTTACTTAACGCTTCCGCTTTCGGTCTACGAGGGTACGTGGACACACTCTCCCGCTCGTTGCTATGCATCACATAGATAGATCTTGCGTGATCATAGGTAAATTTTTTGAAATACTGCGTTCCCCAACAGTGGTATCAGAGCCAGGTCTATGCGTAGATGTTATATGCATGAGTAGAACACAAAGAGTTGTGTGCGATAATAGTCATACTGCTTACCAGCATGTCATACTTTGATTCGACGGTATTTTTGGATGAAGCGGCTCAAACCGACATTAAGCGTACGCTTACACGAGACTGGTTCTATCGACGTGCTTCGCACACAGGTGGCTAGTGGGTGTCTGTTTCTCCAACTTTAGGTTAATCGAGTGTCACTACGCCCGGTCCTTGTTGAAGGTTAAAACAACACACTTGATGAAAAATCGTTGTGGTTTTGATCCTTAGGTAAGAATGGTTTTTGCCAAGCCCGTAGCAGCCACGTAAAATTTGCAACAACAATTAGAGGACGTCTAACTTGTTTTTGTAGGGCGTGTTGTGATGTGATATAGTCAAGACGTGATGATATATAAATTGTTGTATGAGATGATCATGTTTTGTAACAGTTATCGGCAACTGGCAGGAGCCTTATGGTTGTCGCTTTATTGTATGAAATGCAATTGCCATGTAATTGATTTACTTTATCACTAAGCGGTAGCGATAGTCGTGATAGCAATAGTTGGCGAGACGACAATGATGCTTCGATGGAGATCAAGGTGTCAAGCCGGTGATGATGGAGATCATGACGGTGCTTTGGAGATGGAGATCAAAGGCACAAGATGATGATGGCCATATCATATCACTTATATTGATTGCATGTGATGTTTATCCTTTATGCATCTTATTTTGCTTAGTACGAGGTAGCATTATAAGATGATCTCTCACTAAATTTCAAGGCATAAGTGTTCTCCCTGAGTATGCACCGTTGCGACAGTTCGTCGTGCCGAGACACCACGTGATGATCGGGTGTGGTAAGCTCTACGTTCACATACAATAGGTGCAAGCCAGTTTTGCACACGCAGAACACTCGGGTTAAACTTGACGAGCCTAGCATATGCAGATATGGCCTCGGAACACTGAGACCAAAAGGTCGAGCGTGAATCATATAGTAGATATGATCAACATAGTGATGTTCACCATTTAAAACTACTCCATCTCACGTGATGATCGGACATGGTTTAGTTGATTTGGATCACGTGATCACTTAGATGATTAGAGGGATGTCTATCTAACGGGGAGTTCTTAAGTAATATGATTAATTGAACTTTAATTTATCATGAACTTAGTACCTGATAGTATTTTGCATGTCTATGTTGTTGTAGATCAATGGCCCGTGCTATTGTTCCTTTGAATTTTAATGCGTTCCTACAGAAAGCTAAGTTGAAAGATGATGGTAGCAACTACACGGACTGGGTCCGTAACTTGAGGATTATCCTCATTGCTGCACAGAAGGATTACGTTCTGGAAGCACCGCTAGGTGCAAGACCCGCTATAGGAGCAACGCCGGACGTTGTGAACGCCTGGCAGAGCAAAGCTGATGACTACTCGATAGTTTCGTGTGCCATGCTTTACGGCTTAGAACCGGGACTTCAACGACGTTTTGAACGTCATGGAGCATATGAGATGTTCCAGGAGTTGAAGTTAATATTTCAAGCAAATGCCCGGATTGAGAGATATGAAGTCTCCAATAAGTTCTACAGCTGTAAAATGGAGGAGAATAGTTCTGTCAGTGAACATATACTCAAAATGTCTGGGTGTCATAACCACTTGACTCAGCTGGGAGTTAATCTTCCAGTTGATAATGTCATTGACAGAGTTCTTCAATCACTGCCACCAAGCTACAAAAGCATCGTGATGAACTATAATATGCAAGGGATGGATAAGACAATTCCCGAGCTCTTCGCGATGCTAAAGGCTGCGAAGGTAGAAATCAAGAAGGAGCATCAAGTGTTGATGGTCAACAAGACCACCGGTTTCAAGAAAAGGGGTAAAGGAAAGAAGGGGAACTTCAAGAAGAACGGCAAACAAGTTGCTGCTCAAGTGAAGAAGCCCAAGTCTGGACCTAAGCCTAAGACTGAGTGCTTCTACTGCAAAGGGACTGGTCACTGGAAGCGGATCTGCCCCAAGTATTTGGCGGATAAGAAGGATGGCAAAGTGAACAAAGGTATATGTGATATACATGTTATTGATGGGTACCTTACTAATGCTCGCAGTAGTACCTGGGTATCTGATACTGGTTCTATTGCTAATATTTGCAACTCGAAACAGGGACTACGGATTAAGCGAAGATTGGCTAAGGATGAGGTGACGATGCGCGTGGGAAATGGTTCCAAAGTCGATGTGATCGCCGTCGGCACACTACCTCTACATCAACCTTCGGGACTAGTTTTAGACCTGAATAATTGTTATTTGGTGCCAGCGTTAAGCACGAACATTATATCTGGATCTTGTTTGATGCGAGACGGTTATTCATTTAAATCTGAGAATATTGGTTGTTCTATTTATATGAGTAATATCTTTTATGGTCATGCACCCTTGAAGAGTGGTCTATTTTTGTTGAATCTCGATAGTAGTGATACACATATTCATAATATTGAAGCCAAAAGATGCAGAGTTGATAATGATAGTGCGACTTATTTGTGGCATTGTCGTTTGGGTCATATTGGTGTAAAGCGCATGAAGAAACTCCATACTGATGGACTTTTGGAATCACTTGATTATGAATCAGTTGGTACTTGTGAACCATGCATCATGGGCAAGATGACTAAAACTCCGTTCTCCGGAACAATGGAGCGAGCAACAGATTTATTGGAAATAATACATACTGATGTATGCGGTCCGATGAATATTGAGGCTCGCGGCGGGTATCGTTATTTTTTGACCTTCACAGATGATTTGAGCAGATATGGGTATGTCTACTTGATGAAAAATAAGTCTGAAACATTTGAAAAGTTCAAAGAATTTCATAGTGAAGTGGAAAATCATCGTAACAAGAAAATAAAGTTTCTGCGATTTGATCGTCGAGGAGAATATTTGAGTTATGAGTTTGGTCTTCATTTGAAACAATGCGGAATAGTTTCGCAACTCAGGCCACCCGGAACACCGCAGCGTAATGGTGTGTCCGAACGTCGTAACCGCACTTTATTAAATATGGTGCGATCTATGATGTCTCTTACTGATTTACCGCTATCGTTTTGGGGTTATGCTTTAGAGACGACTGCATTCACGTTAAATAGGGCACCATCTAAATCCGTTGAGACGACACCTTATGAACTGTGGTTTGGCAAGAAACCCAAGTTGTCGTTTCTTAAAGTTTGGGGCTGCGATGCTTATGTGAAAAAGCTTCAACCTGATAAGCTCGAACCCAAATCGGAGAAATGTGTCTTCATAGGATACCCAAAAGAGACTGTTGGGTACACCTTCTATCACAGATCCGAAGGCAAGATATTCGTTGCTAAGAATGGATCCTTTTTAGAGAAGGAGTTTCTCTCGAAAGAAGTGAGTGGGAGGAAAGTAGAACTTGATGAGGTAACTGTACCTGCTCCCTTATTGGAAAGTAGTTCATCACAGAAATCAGTTCCTGTGATTCCTACACCAATTAGTGAGGAAGCTAATGATGATGATCATGTAACTTCAGATCAAGTTACTACCGAACCTCGTAGGTCAACCAGAGTAAGATCCGCACCAGAGTGGTACGGCAATCCTGTTTTGGAGGTCATGTTACTTGACCATGACGAACCTACGAACTACGAGGAAGCGATGATGAGCCCAGATTCCACGAAATGGCCCCCCCACCAAGGCCCAAGGCGCATGGGAGAGTGGGAGGGGGCAAACCCTAGGTCCAGATGGGCCTTAAGGCCCACCCTAGTGGCGCCCCCCCTCTCCTCCCCTTGGCCGCACCCTAGATGGGTTTGGGGGCTGCCGCCACCCCTGGGGAGGGAACCCTGGATGGGGGCGCAGCCCCTCCCCTTCCCCTATATATACTTGAGGTATTTGGGGCTGCCAGACACACGAGAACCTCTCTCTCATGGCGCAGCCCTACCCCTCTTCCTCCTCTTCTCCTACGGTGCTTGGCGAAGCCCTGGAGGATTGCCACGCTCCTCCACCACCACCATGCCGTCGTGCTGCTGCTGGACGGAGTCTTCCCCAACCTCTCCGTCTCTCCTTGCTGGATCAAGGCGTGGGAGACGTCACCGGGCTGCACGTGTGTTGAACGCGGAGGCACCGTTCTTCGGTGCTTAGATCGGAATCAACCGCGATCTGAATCGCTACGAGTACCACTCCCTCATCCGCGTTCTTGCAACGCTTCCGCATCGCGATCTACAATGGTATGTAGATGCACTCCCCTTCCCCTCGTTGCTAGATTACTCCATAGATTGATCTTGGTGATGCGTAGAAAATTTTGAATTTCTGCTACGTTACCCAACAGTGGCATCATGAGCTAGGTCTATGCGTAGTTTCTATGCACGAGTAGAACACAAAGCAGTTGTGGGCGTAGATGTTGCCAATTCTTCTTGCCGCTACTAGTCTTATCTTGTTTCGGCGGCATTGTGGGATGAAGCGGCCCTTACCGACCTTACACGTACGCTTACGTGAGACAGGTTCCACCGACTGACATGCACTAGTTGCATAAGGTGGCTAGCGGGTGTCTGTCTCTCCCACTTTAGTCGGAACGGATTCGATGAAAAGGGTCCTTATGAAGGGTAAATAGAAATTGGCATATAACGTTGTGCTTTTACGTAGGTAAGAAACGTTCTTGCTAGAAACCTACACAAGCCACGTAAAAACTTGCAACAACAATTAGAGGACGTCTAACTTGTTTTTGCAGCATGTGCTATGTGATGTGATATGGCCAAAAGATGTGATGAATGATATATGTGATGTATGAGATTGATCATATTCTTGTAATAGGAATCACGACTTGCATGTCGATGAGTATGACAACCGGCAGGAGCCATAGTTGTTGTCTTTATTTTTTGTATGACCTGCGTGTCATTGAATAACGCCATGTAAATTACTTTACTTTATTGCTAAGCGCGTTAGCCATAGAAGTAGAAGTAATCGTTGGCGTGACGACTTCATGAAGACACAATGATGGAGATCATGATGATGGAGATCATGGTGTCATGCCGGTGACAAAGATGATCATGGTGCCCCGAAGATGGAGATCAAAGGAGCAAAATGATATTGGCCATATCATGTCACTATTTGATTGCATGTGATGTTTATCATGTTATGCATCTTATTTGCTTAGAACGACGGTAGTAAGTAAGATGATCCCTCACTAAAATTTCAAGAGACGTGCTCCCCCTAACTGTGCACCGTTGCGAAGGTTCGTTGTTTCGAAGCACCACGTGATGATCGGGTGTGATAGATTCTAACGTTCGAATACAACGGGTGTTGACGAGCCTAGCATGTACAGACATGGCCTCGGAACACATGCGAAACACTTAGGTTGACTTGACGAGCCTAGCATGTACAGACATGGCCTCGGAACACAAGAGATCGAAAGGTCGAACATGAGTCGTATAGTAGATACGATCAACATGGAGATGTTCACCGATGATGACTAGTCCGTCTCACGTGATGATCGAACACGGCCTAGTTTGACTCGGATCATGTATCACTTAGATGACTAGAGGGATGTCTATCTGAGTGGGAGTTCATTAATCAGATGAACTTAATTATCATGAACATAGTCAAAAGGTCTTTGCAAATTATGTCATACGCTTTAGTTCTACTGTTTAAGATATGTTCCTAGAGAAAATTTAGTTGAAAGTTGGTAGTAGCAATTATGCGGACTGGGTCCGTAAACTGAGGATTGTCCTCATTGCTGCACAGAGGGCTTATGTCCTTAATGCACCGCTCGGTGTGCTGAACCTCAGCATCGTCTGTAGATGTTGCGAAACATCTGACATACATGTTTTGATGACTACGTGATAGTTCAATGAGTAATGCTAACGGTTTAGAATTTTGGCACCAAAGACGGTTTTTGAAACGTCGCAGAACATATGAGATGTTCAGAAGACTGAAATTGGGATTTCAGACTAGTGCCCACGTCGAGAGGCATGAGACCTCTGACAAGTTTCTTAAGCCTGCAAACTAAGGGAGAAAAGCTCAATCGTTGAGCATGTGCTCAGATTGTCTGAGTACTACAATCACTTGAATCGAGTGGGAGTTAATCTTCCAGATGAGATAGTGATGGTTCTCCATAGTCACTGCCACCAAGCTGTTAGAGCTTCGTGATGAACTATAACATATCAGGGATAGACATGATGATCCTTGAGCAACTCGCGATGTTTGACACCGCGAAAGTAGAAATCAAGAAGGAGCATCAATTGTTGATGGTTACTAAACCACTAGTTTCTAGAAGGGCAAGGGCAAAAGGGATGCTTCATGAAACAGCAAATCATTTGCCGCTCTAGTGAAGAATCCCAAGGTTGAACCCAAACCCGAGACTAAGTGCTTCTGTAATGAGGGGAACGGTCACTGAAGCAGTACTACCCTAGATACTTGGTAGATGAGAAGGCAGGCAAGGTCGACAGAAGTATATTGGATATACGTTATATGAATGTGTACTTTACTAGTACTCCTAGCAGCACCAGGGTATTAGATACCGGTTCGGTTGCTAAGTGTTAGTAACTCGAAATAAAAGCTGCGGAATAAACGGAGACTAGCTAAAGGTGAGATGACAATATGTGTTGGAAGTGTTTCCAAGGTTGATGTGATCAAGAATCGCATGCTCCCTCTACCATCGAGATTTGGTGTTTGCGTTGAGCATGATTGGATTATGTTTATCGCAATACGGTTATTCATTTAAAGAGAATAATGGTTACTCTGTTTATTTGAATAATACCTTCAATGGTCTTGCACCTAAAATGAATCTCGATCGTAGTGATACACATGTTCGTGCCAAAAGATATAAAATAGTAATGATAGTTCCACATACTTGTGGCACTGCCATTTGAGTCATATTGGTATAGAACACATGAAGAAGCTCCATGTAGATGGATCTTTGGACTCAGTCGTTTTTGAAAAGATTGAGACATGCGAACCATGTCTATTGGTATATATGCATGAAGAAACTCCATGCAGACGGATCGTTTGGACTCACTTGATTTTGAATCACTTGAGACATGCAAATCATACCACATGGGCAAGATGACTGAAAGGCCTCGTTTTCAGTAAGATGGAACAAGAAGAGCAATTTATTGGAAGTAATACATTTTGATGTATGCAGTCCAATGAGTGCTGAGGCATGCAGTGGATATCGTTATGTTCTTACTTCACAGATGATTTGAGTAGATGCTGAGTGTATTTACTTGATAAAACACAAGTCTGAATTATTGAAAGGTTCAAGTAATTTCAGAGTGAAGTTGAAGATCGTCGTGACAAGAGGATAAAATGTCTGTGATAGGATCATAGAGATGAGTATCTGAGTTACGAGTTTGGCACACAATTAAGACATTGTGGAAAGTGTTTCACAATTAATACCGCCTCGAACACCATAGTGTGATGGTGTGTCCGAACATCATAACTGCACCCTATTGGATATGGTGCATACCATGATGTTTCTTATCGAATTACCACTATCGTTTATGGGTTAGGCATTAGAGACAACCGCATTCACTTTAAATAGGGCACCACGCAATTCCGTTGAGACGACACCGTTTAGAGAAACCTAAGTTGTCATTTCTTAAAAGTTTGGGGCTGCGATGCTTATGTGAAAAAGTTTCAGGCTGATAAGCTCGAACCCAAAGTGGATAAATGCGTCTTGATAGAATACCCAAAACAATTGGGTATACCTCCTATTTCAGATCTGGAAGCAAAAGTAATTGCTTCTAGAAACAGGTCCTTTCTCGAGGAAAAGTTTCTCTCGAAAGAATTGAGTGGGAGGATGGTGGAGACTTGATAAGGTTATTGAAGCGTCACTTCAACTAGTGTGTAGCAGGGCACAGGAAGTTGTTCCTGTGGCACCTACACCAATTGAAGTGGAAGCTTATGATAGTGATCATGAAACTTCGGATCAAGTCACTACCAAACCTCGTAGGAAGACGAGGATGCGTAATACTTCAGAGTAGTACGTGATCCTGTCTTGGAAGTCATGTTGTTGGACAACGATGAACCTATGAGCTATGGAGAAGCGATGGTGGGCCCATATTCCGACAAATGGTTAGAAGCCATGAAATCCGAGATAAATGGAACTTTGAGAAGAAGACGGACGTGGACGGTAATGTTACCGTCTATGAAGCTCGACTTGTGGCAAAGAGTATTTCCACAAGTTCAAGGAGTTGACTACGATGAGATTTTCCCATCCGTAGCGATGCTTAAGTCCGTCGGAATCATGTTAGCATTAGCTGCATTTATGAAATCTGGCAGATGGATGTCAAAACAAGTTTCCTTACCAGTTTTTGTAAGGAAAAGTTGTAGGTGATACAATCAGAAAGGTTTTGTCGATCCTAAGGATGCTAAAAGGTATGCTAGCTCCAGCGATCCTTCCATGGACTAGAGCAAGCATCTCGGAGTCAGAATATACGCTTTGATGGAGTGATCAAAGTTTTTGGGTTTATACAAAGTTTGTTAGAAACTTGTATTTACAATAAAGTGAGTGGGAGCGCTGCAAACATTTCTGATAAGTATATGTGAATGACATATTGTTGATCCGAAATGATGTAGAATTTCTGGAAAGCATAAAGGGTTGTTTGAAAGGAGTTTTTCAAAAGAAGACCTAGATAAAGCTGCTTACATATTGGGCATCAAGATCTATAGAGATAGAGCAAGACGCCTGATGATACTTTCAAAGGACGCACACCTTGACATGATTTTGAAAGAGTTCAAAATAGATCAGCAAAGAAGGAGTTCTTGGCTGTGTTACAAGATGTGAGTATTGAGTAGGACTCAAGACCTGACCACAGCAGAAGAGAGAGAAAGGACGAAGGTCGTCCCCTATGCTTTAGACGTAGGCTCTATAGTATGCTATGCTGTGTACCGCACATGAAGTGTGCCTTGCCATGAGTTGGTGAAGGGGTACAATAGTGATCCGGGAATGGATCACATAACAGCGGTCGAACTTATCCTTAGTATCTAGTGGACTAAGGAATTTTCTCGATTATGGAGGTGAAAAGGAGTTCGTCGTAAAGGGTTACGTCGATGCGAACTTTGACACTAATCCGGATGACTCTGTGTAGTAAACCGGATTCGTATAGTAGAGCAGTTATTTGAAATGGCTCCAAGTAGCGTGTGGTAGCATCCACAAGATGACATAGATATTCGTAAAGCACACATGGATCTGAAAGGTTCAGACCCGTTGACTAATAACCTCTCTCACAAGCATAACATGATCAAACCAGAACTCATTGAGTGTTAATCACATAGTAATGTGAACTAGATTGTTGACTCTAGTAAACTCTTTGGATGTTGGTCACATGGTGATGTGACCTATGAGTGTTAATCACATGGTGATGTGCACTAGATTATTGACTATAGTGCAAGTGGGAGACTGTTGGAAATATGCCCTAGAGGCAATAATGAATTGGTTATTATTATATTTCCTTGTTCATGATAATCGTTTATTATCCATGCTATAATTGTATTGATAGGAAACTCAGATACATGTGTGGATACATAGACAACACCATGTCCCTAGTAAGCCTCTAGTTGACTAGCTCGTTGATCAATAGATGGTTACGGTTTCCTGACCATGGACATTGGATGTCGTTGATAACGGGATCACATCATTAGGAGAATGATGTGATGGACAAGACCCAATCCTAAGCCTAGCACAAGATCGTGTAGTTCGTTTGCTCAGAGCTTTTCTAATGTCAAGTATCATTTCCTTAGACCATGAGTTTGTGCAACTCCCGGATACCGTAGGAATGCTTTGGGTGTACCAAACGTCACAACGTAACTGGGTGGCTATAAAGGTGCACTACAGGTATCTCCGAAAGTGTCTGTTGGGTTGGCACGAATCGAGATTGGGATTTGTCACTCCGTGTAAACGGAGAGGTATCTCTGGGCCCACTCGGTAGGACATCATCATAATGTGCACAATGTGACCAAGGAGTTGATCACGGGATGATGTGAGTTACGGAATGAGTAAAGAGACTTGCCGGTAACGAGATTGAACAAGGTATAGGGATACCGACGATCGAATCTCGGGCAAGTAACATACCGATAGACAAAGGGAATTGCATACGGGATTGATTGAATCCCCGACATCGTGGTTCATCCGATGAGATCATCATGGAACATGTGGGATCCAACATGGGTATCCAGATCCCGCTGTTGGTTATTGACCGGAGAACGTCTCGGTCATGTCTGCATGATTCCGGAACCCGTAGGGTCTACACACTTAAGGTTCGATGACGCTAGGGTTATAGGGAATAGATATACGTGGTTACCGAATGTTGTTCGGAGTCCCGGATGAGATCCCGGACGTCACGAGGAGTTCCGGAGGTAAAGATTTATATATGGGAAGTCCTATTTTGGTCACCGGAAAGGTTTCGGGTGTTATCGGTAATGTACCGGGACCACCGGGAGGGTCCCGGGGGTCCACCAAGTGGGGCCACCAGCCCCAGAAGGCTGCGTGGGCCAAGTGTGAGAGGGGACCAGCCCCAGGTGGGCTGGTGCGCCCCCCACCAAGGCCCAAGGCGCATGGGAGAGTGGGAGGGGGCAAACCCTAGGTCCAGATGGGCCTTAAGGCCCACCCTAGTGGCGCCCCCCTCTCCTCCCCTTGGCCGCACCCTAGATGGGTTTGGGGGCTTCCGCCACCCCTGGGGAGGGAACCCTGGATGGGGGCGCAGCCCCTCCCCTTCCCCTATATATACTTGAGGTATTTGGGGCTGCCAGACACACGAGAACCTCTCTCTCATGGCGCAGCCCTACCCCTCTTCCTCCTCTTCTCCTACGGTGCTTGGCGAAGCCCTGCAGGATTGCCATGCTCCTCCACCACCACCACGCCGTCGTGCTGCTGCTGGACGGAGTCTTCCCCAACCTCTCCCTCTCTCCTTGCTGGATCAAGGCGTGGGAGACGTCACCGGGCTGCACGTGTGTTGAACGCGGAGGCACCGTTCTTCGGTGCTTAGATCGGAATCAACCGCGATTTGAATCGCTACGAGTACCACTCCCTCATCCGCGTTCTTGCAACGCTTCCGCATCGCGATCTACAATGGTATGTAGATGCACTCCCCTTCCCCTCGTTGCTAGATTACTCCATAGATTGATCTTGGTGATGCGTAGAAAATTTTGAATTTCTGCTACGTTACCCAACAGTTTTATCAATCCAAAGGATGCTAACAAAGTGTGCAAGCTCTAGCGATCCATTTATGGACTGGTGCAAGCATCTCGGAGTTTGAATAAATGTGTTGATAGTGTGATCAAAGCATATGGTTTTATACAGACTTTTGGAGAAGCTTGTATTTACAAGAAAGTGAGTGGGAGCTCTGTAGCATTTCTAATATTATATGTGGATGACATATTGTTGATTGGAAATGATATAGAATTTCTGGATAGCATAAAAGGATACTTGAACAAGAGTTTTTCAATGAAAGACCTCGGTGAAGCTGCTTATATATTAGGCATCAAGATCTATAGAGATAGATCAAGACGCTTAATTGGACTTTCACAAAGCACATACCTTGATAAAGTTTGAAGAAGTTCAAAATGGATCAAGCAAAGAAAGGGTCCTTGCCTTTGTTACAAGGTGTGAAGTTGAGTCTGACTCAATGCCCGACTACTGTAGAAGATAGAGAGAAAATGAAAGTCATTCCCTATGCTTCAGCCATAGGTTCTATCATGTATACAATACTGTGTACCAGATCTGATGTGTGCCTTGCTATTAGTTTAGCAAAGAGGTACCAAAGTAATCCAGGAGTGGATCTATGGAAAGCAGTCAAGAACATCCTGAAATACCCGAAGAGGACTAAGGATATGTTTCTCGTTTATGGAGGTGACAAAGAGCTCGTCGTAAATGGTTACGTTGATGCAAGCTTTGACACTGATCCGGATGACTCTAAGTCGCAAACCGGATACATATTTATATTGAACGGTGGAGCTGTCAGTTGGTGCAGTTCTATGCAAAGCGTTCTGGCGGGATCTACGTGTGAAGCGGAGTACATAGCTGCTTCGGAAGCAGCAAATGAAGGAGTCTGGATGAAGGAATTCTTATCCGATCTAGGTGTCATACCTAGTGCATCGGGTCCAATGAAAATCTTTTGTGACAATATTGGTACAATTGCCTTGGCAAAGGAATCCAGATTTCACAAGAGAACCAAGCACATCAAGAGACGCTTCAATTCCATCTGCGATCAAGTCAAGGAGGGAGACATAGAGATTTGCAAGATACATACGGATCTGAATGTTGCAGACCCGTTGACTAAGCCTCTTTCACGAGCAAAACATGATCATCACCAAGATTCCATGGGTGTTAGAATCATTACTGTGTAATCTAGAATATTGTCTCTAGTGCAAGTGGGAGACTGAAGGAAATATGCCCTAGAGGCAATAATAAAGTTGTTATTTATATTTCCTTATATCATGATAAATGTTTATTATTCATGCTAGAATTGTATTAACCGAAAACTTAGTACATGTGTGAATACATAGACAAACAGAGTGTCACTAGTATGCCTCTACTTGACCAGCTCGTTAATCAAAGATGGTTAAGTTTCCTAGCCATAGACATGAGTTATCATTTGATGAACGAGATCACATCATTAGAGAATGGTGTGATTGACTTGACCCATGCATTCGTTAGCTTAGCACTATGATCATTTAGTTTGTTGCTATTGCTTTCGTCACGACTTATACATGTTCCTATGACTATGAGATTATGCAACTCCCCAATACCGAAGGAACACTTAGTGTGCTATCAAACTTCACAACATAACTGGGTGATTATTAAGATGCTCTACAGGTGTCTCCGATGGTGTTTGTTGAGTTGGCATAGATCGAGATTAAGATTTGTCACTCCAATTGTGGGAGAGGTATCTCTGGGCCCTCTCGGTAATGCACATCACTATAAGCCTGGCAACGAATGTAACTAATGAGTTAGTTGCGGGATGATGCATTACAGAATGAGTAAAGAGACTTGCCGGTAACGAGATTGAACTAGGTATTGAGATACCGACGATCGAATCTCGGGCAAGTAACATACCGATGACAAAGGGAACAACGTACGTTGTTATGCGATTTGACCGATAAAGATCTTCGTAGAATATGTGGGAGCCATATGAGCATCCAGGTTCCGCTATTGGTTATTGATCGGAGATGAGTGTCGGTCATGTCTACATAGTTCTCGAACCCGTAGGGTCCGCACACTTAACGTTCGATGACGATCGGTATTATGAGTTTATGTGTTTTGATGTAGCGAAGGTAGTTTGTAGTTTCAGATGTGATCACGGACATGACGAGCAGTCTCGAAATGGTCGAGACATAAAGATCGATATATTGGAAGGCTATGTTTGGACACCGGAATGGTTCCAGATGAGTTCGGGCATTTTCCGGAGTACCGGGAGGTTACCAGAACCCCCCGGGGAGTTAATGGGCCTTATTGGGCCTTTGTGTAAGAGAGGAGGAGGCGGCCAGGTGGAGAGCGCGCCCCCAAGCCCAATCCGAATTGGGGTGGGAGGCCGGCCCCCCTTTCCTTCTCTCCCTCTCCCTCTTCCTTCTTCTCCTACTCCAACTAGGGAAGGGGGGAAACCTACTCCTACTGGGAGTAGGACTCCCCCTGGGCGCGTCCACCTCCTCCTCCCCTCCTTTATATACGGGGAAGGGGGCACCCCATAGACACACAAGTTGATTCTTAACCGTGTGCGGTGCCCCTCTCCACATATTTCCACCTCGGTCATATCGTTGTAGTGCTTAGGCGAAGCTCTGCGTCAGTAACTCATCATCACCGTCATCATGCCATCGTGCGGACGAAACTCTCCCTCGGCCTCAGCTGGATCAAGAGTATGAGGGTCGTCACCGAGCTGAACGTGTGCAGACGGCGGAGGTGCCGTGCATTCGGTACTTGATCAGTTGGATCGCGAAGACGTTCGACTACATCAACCGCGTTACTTAACGCTTCTGCTTTCGGTCTACTAGGGTACATGGACACACTCTCCCGCTCGTTGCTATGCATCACATAGATAGATCTTACGTGATCGTAGGTAAATTTTTTGAAATACTGCGTTCCCCAACAGTAGGTGCTAGGAAGAAAATGACAACAGAAGAATCTAACGAGGAGACCGAACTATGCTCAAACATGAATTAGCAGCCAAGTGTTTGATTAGCGGTACGGTAAATGCACATGACCAATGGGCGTGAGTTTTGGCTGAGGATGATCATCTACTAAGAAGATTGTCTTCACAAATTTTCAGCTCAAATGGAGGAGCCTAGGTGGCATTTGCTTTGCAACGTACCACATTGGACAAAAATATGAATGTTGAAGCTAGACTCAAATGAATGAAAGGACTGATCTGAAATTTGGAGGAGGATGATAATTTGGGCATGTGAAGCCACTTTAAAAATTTCATACCATTTGGATACATAAAAATGGTACTTCCTTGACAGTGCTCTCAACTGAACAGAAAATTGGGAAAAATACTGAGGGAAATTGGCTAGAATAAATGAGCTAAAATTTGGGGGAGGGAGGTTCTATGGGTAGGGTCATGTCGTGGTAAATTTTTAGCAATTATAAATTAACATAAAATATAGTTGCTTCACAAACTGAAAATATCACTAGAAACAAAGATTGGATGTTGAGCTCACATGTATTGTTAGATGGGGCTCAAATTTTGTGGAGAGCTATGATTTGAGAATATAGAAGATTTGGCAAAAATTCAGCTCATTAGGATATGCCTAGCCAGTACTTCCTTCACAACAGTTCGAGCTGAACAAAAACTTTGGAAATTTGTCAAGGAAGATTTACCAGGCAAATGGAGTTGAATATTGTCATGAGGCAATGATTTGGTTAGTAAAGAACGCTCAATTTTTTTCGGAATTTTGGGAACGACAGAAATATAGGTTGCTTCACAACCTAGGGCAAAAATTGACACATGGACATGACACATAGGCAAAAATGATGAGGTGGCACCTAGTCATGGCAATCCACCACAATTTACAAGGCTATGACCATCTATATTGGTCGTGATTAGCTTGAAATAAGGCAACGGACCAGTGCTGTCTGCTCCATGGCCATTTCGTGTAAAGAAATTACGACCTTTCTGACCAAAATGGTCGTTATAGTTTAGGGTTTGGAGCCCCCCGAACAGCGTTTGACCAATTGGTCTCAAATGGTCGTAGATTTAGGACCAATTCTTTCAGGGTCACTGATAGAAGGTCACAAGTTGACATATTTCTTGTAGTTACTCCTCCATTATATCTCTCGGGTCCTTGCTCGAGGTTCTGGCATATGCTGCAATCTTTGAGGTATTCCGCGATGTGTCCGTGCATTCCTGGCCAACAGCATATTCTTCCCACGCTCTGGCACATCTGCTATAATTCGGGGTGGAGCGGGTAGGTAGAGCCATGCGCTTCACCCATCATCTGGAGTCTTAGGTCCTTCGAGTCCGGGACGCATATCCCATTGTCCATCTGTAGGGTGCCTTGGGCATCAACTTGAAATGTCGCGGTTGTTCCTTGCTTGGCCTCCTCTATGAGTTGCTAAGGCTGGCTGGTTTCCATGGGCTTTGCTGATATCTTCCTCAATGATTATCTGATTCTTCCTGGAGCCTACACTTGGTACTCCATGGAGGATCATGTTGAGCCTGCCAAATTCTTTTTGAAGAACCTTGTGGCAGACTATAGTTTCTAGGGCAAGGGTGTCCATCTTGCCTTCTTCCAATCGGCGATATTCTTCTAGAACACCATTGCGGACTGCGTTCAGGTAGCGGTGTCGGCTGAGGTTGGCGTCGGGTTGGTTTAATATGAACCTGAGGTCTCGGTGGTCGTCATAGATATCACATCAATGACCGTGGAGACTGTATCACCATATCTTCAAAGTGTGGATTACTGCCACTAACTCTAGTTCTTCGGCAGGGCATCCTTTTCCTTCATAGTGAAGTCGGCGTGACACATAGGCGATTGCCTTCCTTCTTGTACCGGACCTCCTCCGATGCCTTGCCGGGAGGCATCATACTGGATGGTGAAATGCTTGCAGACATCTGGTAGGGCGAGTATCGGTGCCATGGCTATCCGGGTCTTTATCTCCAAGAAACTGGATTCACGGGCTTCGGTCCATTTGTTGGGGCGTCCTTCCATTAATAGCTCGGTCAGTGAGTTGACGATCTTAAATTCTTACTGAATCCTCTGATGAAGCGGCTGTAGTTGTCGGCTTCTCATAGAAAATTGTGCACACAGTTGGGGGTGAATGGAGTCTCCCAGCTTATTATCATTTCGACTTTCTAGGAACTGATAGTCACTGCGAGGGCAGATACTGTGTTACACAGTGTCTTGACTTCGCTTCCCTAGAACATACTCTTCCGAAGGTTAACGTACAAGTGGTTGGTTCGTATGCTTTGCAGGACTGTGAGAAGGTGTTGTAGGTGGTCTTCTTTAGTGTCGGAGTTGATGATGATGTTGGTTGCGGCCAGAAGTACGAACTTGCCGTTAAAGTCCCACAGTATTTCGTCTATCAGGGTTCTGCAGTAGGCGGGGGAGCCTATCAACCCAGGTGGCATGACGATGAACTCAAAGGTACCGAATTTTGTGGTGAAGCCGGTCTTGTATATGTCTTCCTCCTTAATCCTTATTTGCTATTGTACATGTTGCAGGTCAATTCGAGAGAATATCCTTTGCATCCTTCAATGGTGTGAAAATGTTGGCGATCTTCGGTAGGTACATCTCTGGTTGAATCAGACACCTATTCAGGTTGCGGTAGTTCACTCATAGCTCTTCATGATTATCAGATTATTTTTGTATGAACACTGGGGCTCTCCATAGAGTGTTATTTGGGAGAAGAATCCCTTCATTCGCATCTCATCTAGTACTGTTCGGAGTTGGGTTGCTTCTGCGGGAGTGAGGCGAGCTTGAGGGCTTGACTCGTGGCTTCCGTTCAATGGAAAACTGTACTGATCGAGGTGGTGGCTTACTTGGTGGCTTGTCTGGAAGATATCCGGAAACTCACACACGCCAGGGATGGCGTAAATTTCCATTGCTATGTCTAACTCGGTGACTGCCCTTCCTTGGGGGTATTCTGACCTTTGGGCATGATGTGGTGGGTTCGGTGGTTGCATCTCATTTAGTCCTCTTGCAACCTCACGGTGACTTGATCCTCCTATTAGCTCCAGGAGTTGGTTGGTGGTTGATCCCGGCTCTCCTCCTAGCGGACTATCTGGGCTGAACTCCGAAGTAATCCCATGGCAGTTGAGTTTCCCCATCATATATCTATTCCAACGCGAATGGTGGGTCGTCATCCATTAGTAAGGGTGGGGGAAACACCGAAAAACCAAATAACACCACACACGAAAGAAAGCCACTTAACAACAATAAATAAGTTCACGGCCAAGTGCTCTTACACGGGTCAGTTCCCTACTACTGCTCTGATGCGGGGTTAACCGGGGTAGGGGTGTGAGGGTGGTGTTGCCGATGGGTCTAGTGGTGGTTTTGGCTCTTGGCCTAGTCACGGTGGTTCTTGGCCTAGTTGGAGGTGGTGGTGTTGATGCCGAGGGCCGAAGCAAGGGCCCTTCGGTTGAGGTTCGTGTCTCTGTCGAGCCAGGTGAGTAGACTATATTCGGCAATCATGTAGTGCGACATGAGAACATAGCAGTATAGAGAACACTAGAGATAAGTCGTCGTGCTAAATTACAACCAGGTCCATGAACCATCTAGCGATGACGACAAGCACTGAAGCGAGCCGAAGGCGCGTCGCCGTCATTGCCCCTCCCTCACCGGAGCTGGACAAACCTTCTTGTAGTAGACAGTCGAGAAGTCGTCGTGCTTAGGCCCTAAAGGACCAACGCACCAGAGAAGCAACCATCGCCGATGAACAGAGTTGTAGGTCGGAAAGATCAAACCTGTAACCACACGAACAAAGACAAACACAAACTGGATCTAAATAAATCCACCGAACACCAGCACCAACGGGATCCCGCAAGATCCAACGATTTTCAGTGGGGCCTTAGTACGATGACTTTCTGATTGTCTTAAAAAAATATAACAGACCCCACACGTACATAGGGAGAGTTATCCCACAAGTTTATTCAAACGTTGACGAGTATTTCTTTGTACAAAAATGACAGAGTTTGTGGTCGTTGACACTGACGCGTGGAAACTCCAATCTAAAAAAACGTCAACGATGCATACCTATCTCTGACAGGACAACTATAAAAGAGACCCATAATAAAAAACCATTTGTGATGTGTGCCTATATTGGCAATGGCATACAATGATGTTTCCGGAGGTATTACTGAATTTCTATTTCAGCCTGGCCCTCATACAAAAGTTACACAACAACACGCAGCTGCACTACGCAGTGTTAGACGTATTAGGGTTTGGAACAATGCTCGATACCCTTGGTGGGTACAGCTGTCATATATTTATAAGAGAGAACCGTACAAATACAAGTTGTGTTACAACACGTATATCTAATATATACTTAGTCTAACACCCTCCCTCAATCTTAACTATGTCCTGAAACACTCAGAAGGTTAAGATTGCGACGACATCCTTCAAAAGAAGGCAAGGGCAAGGGTTTAGTGAAAATATCAGCAAGCTGATCCTTCGAAGAAATAAACTTAATCTGAAGGAGCTTCTGAGCAACACGTTCCCTCACAAAATGATAGTCAACTTCGATGTGCTTCGTTCGGGCATGAAATACTGGATTGGACGAAAGGTATGTTGCACCGATGTTATCACACCAAAGAACAGGCGGCTGAGTTGGGGAGACCTTCAACTCTCGAAGCAATGACTGCACCCACATGATCTCAGCTGTGGCATTAGCAACAGCTTTGTACTCAGCTTCGGTACTACTCCGGGACACCGTAGCTTGCTTGCGAGCTTGCCAGGCGATCAAGTTAGGCCCAAAGAACACAGCATGTCCCCCCGTGGATCGCCGATCATCAGGACAACCAGCCCAGTCGGCATCAGAGAATGCTGAGATCAGTCCAGAACGCGCAGGCTGAAGATGGAGACCATATGACCCAGTGTGACGAACATAGCGCAAGATGCGCTTAACAGCTGACCAGTGAGAATCACGTGGTGCATGAAGATACTGGCACACACGGTTAACTGCAAATGATATGTCTGGTCGAGTAATGAGCAAGTACTGCAGTCCACCCACAATGCTGCGGTACTCTGTGGCATCCTCAGGAGCAAGCAAGTCACCAGCAAGAGCTGTCAGTTTGTCTGTAGCAGACATGGGAGTCGTAGCAGACTTGCACTGCAACATACCGGCACGACGCAGGAGATCCTGAGAGTACTTCTTCTGAGTAAGAGTCAAGCCACCATCAGAATGAAGAACCTCTAGGCCCAGAAAATAATGCAGTCTCCCAAGATCCTTAACAGCAAACTCAGCACCAAGAGAGGACACAAGCCGGTCTGTAGCAGAAGCAGACGAACTGACAAGGATGATGTCATCAACATATACCAGAATGTACATAGTCACCTCAGGTCGCTGTAGAATAAACAGAGACGTGTCTGCTGTAGAAGGAACAAACCCATGCGCACGAAGAGCAGCGCCAAGACGGGCATGCCATGCACGCGGGGCCTGCTTCAAACCGTAGAGAGCTTTGACAAGACGACATAAATGATGTGGCTGAGCAGGGTCAACAAAACCTGGCGGCTGACGCATATAAACCTCTTCTTCCAGAACTCCATGGAGAAAGGCATTCTGAACATCAAGCTGTCGAAGCGACCATCCGCGAGTAACAGCCAAAGAGAGAAGAACACGAATAGTAGTTGGTTTAATAACAGGACTGAATGTGTCTTCATAATCAATGCCATACCGTTGTTTGAACCCCTTGGCAACCAGGCGTGCCTTGTACCTCTCAATGGAGCCATCAGCATGTTTCTTCACCTTGAATACCCATTTAGAGTCAATGATATTAACACCAGATGGAGGTGGAACAAGACGCCAAGTGTTGTTTCTTTGAAGGGCATGAATCTCCTGCTCCATCGCAGCACGCCAATGCGGGATGCCAAGCGCCGCTCGAAAATGTCGTGGTTCAGTCGTAGGGTCAGCCTCAGCATGTGCCACACAGGCCGCAAGCCACGCGACAGTGCCGTCAGTGCGCTTCTTCGGTTGGAAGATGCCACTTTTGCTGCGAGTATGGGGACGCAGGACGACAGGCGGAGGTGGCGCTGGAGCTGCCATACCAGAGGAGCCACTATCCATCAGCGGCGAGGAGGACGCACCGGCGGGCGAGTCAACAGGCGCATCCGGTGGCACGGTCAGGGTCGGCGAAGACAGACCGGGCGTGATCGGCGTCGACGGACCAGGCGACGAAGACTCGGTGACCTGCGAGGCCTCCGGCTCAGGGGAGAGCGCCGCGGGTCCAGCCGGCCCGGCCGACAGCTCCGCAGGTTCGGCCGGCCCAGGCGACAGCGAGGCCGCTGGCCCCGGCGACTTGGTCACCCCGTCGGATCCTCGTGCATGGGGCATGCACGCGTGATCGACGTCGGGGTCAAGCGGGGTAGTGGCGGGGGCAGCCTCGTCGAGCGCCTCATCCGGCGTGGCAGCAACTGGCGCAGTTGTGGCCATATCATCATCCAGAAGCTCAAGTCGAGCGCCTCGTCCAGTCCCTGCACCATGGTTAGGCAACAACAGAGGAGAATATGCAGCATCCACAAATTGATCAGGCAAAACTGGAAAAGAGTGCAACTCAGTGACGGGAGTATTGGTGGGTGATGTGAGTGTGGAAAACGGGAAGACAGTCTCATCGAACACAACATCACGAGAAATGTAAACACGATTTGACGGGATGTGAAGACACTTGTAACCTTTGTGGAGAGGACTGTACCCAAGAAACACACATTGTTTAGATCGATACTCAAGTTTATGCTTATTGTACGGACGAAGATGCGGCCAACACGCACAGCCGAACACTTTGAGGAGGGAGTAATCTGGAGTTTCATTAAGCAACACTTCGAGTGGAGACTTCATGTGAAGGCGTCGTGTGGGAATCCTGTTTATCAAAAAACAGGCAGTAACAAAAGCATCGCTCCAGAACCGAAACGGGACAGAGGCATGTGCAAGAAGTGTCAGGCCAGTTTCAACTATGTGACGGTGTTTGCGCTCAGCTGCACCGTTCTGCTGATGTGTATGAGGACAAGACACATGGTGTGAGATGCCAAGCTTCTGAAAGAAGGTGTTAAGGTTACGATACTCACCCCCCCAGTCTGACTGGACATGGATAATTTTGTGCTTAAGCAATCGTTCAACATGTGCTTGAAATTGCATAAAGACATGAAACACATCAGATTTGCGCTTAATAAGATAAATCCAAGTAAAGCGACTGAAAGCATCGATGAAACTGACATAATAGTTGTGACCACTAACAGAAGTTTGGGCATAGCCCCACACGTCTGAAAACACAAGCTCAAGAGGAGCCGTGACAACACGACTTGATACAGAAAAAGGCAACTGATGACTCTTGCCTTGTTGACAAGCATCACACACTAGAAACTCCTTATTACTCGACTCAACAGGAAGATGATGGCGATGAAGCACATGGCGCACAATGGGAGTAGCGGGGTGGCCAAGGCGAGAGTGCCACTGCGACGACGACACCCGAACACCACTGAAAACTTGAGAGACTCGTGGCACATCAAGTGCGTATAAGCCGTCGCGAGCTCGACCACTAAGAAGAACGTCCCTCGTGTCCCGGTCCTTAACAAAAAAATGGAAAGGGTGAAACTCAACAAACACATTGTTGTCACGAGTTAATTTAGGAACCGAGAGTAAACTACGTGTGACTGAGGGAACACGAAGGACATCAAGCAGATGCAAGGTTTTAGTGGTACGTGAAAGAAGAGATGCCTGACCAACATGTGAGATGGGCATACCTGATCCATTGGCCGTGCGGACCTGATCGTGACCGGTGTAGGGCTGGCGAGTGGCCAGCTTGTCAAGCTGACTCGTCAAATGGTCCGTAGCGCCCGTATCCATGTACCAGGCAGGATCCACCGAGTATGAAGGAGTGAACCCGGGATCCGGTGTAGCGAGAGCAGCTTGCTTCTCATTGCCCTTCCCATTGTTCCCAATGCCAAGAAAATCTCGTTTAAAGCGACGATGGCAGCGAGACGCCAAGTGCCCCTCGATGCCGCAGAGTTGACACTCAACCCCACCACCACATGCCTCGCAGTGGAGCCGCTTGCGGCCAGCCGTCGGAGGTGGAGCGGGCGGACGGGGCTGGTTGCCTGAGGTCGGCGGCGCCTTCTGCTTGGCACCGCGGGCGCCCCCGCGGAGAGCAGCGTTCACAGAAGGGCCCTCCGTGTAGACGCCAACGGAGCGGCGAGCAGCGAGCCTCTGTTCGGTGTTGAGAAGGCGTGCATAGAGATCGCGAGGCGGCATCGGTGTGTCACGTCCATTAATGTTTTCAACGAGAGAATCATAGTCCTCATCAAGCCCATTGAGAATGAACGAAGTAAACTCCTCATCACGAAGAGGCTTCCCAATAGACGACAGTGTATCAGCCAAACTTTTGACCTTGTTGAAGAAGGCCGTGACGGAGAGGTCATTTTTCTTGACCTCACCCAGCTGGTTACGAATGGCAGAGGAACGGGCCAGCGATTGCGAGGAAAAGCTGGAGTCGAGCGTGGCCCATGCATCCCTCGACGTCGCGGCAAAGACGACCATGCCAGCCACGGATGGAGTGAGCGACGACTGAATAGCACCCAGGATGGCTTGATCTTGAGCAGTCCACCGACGATGAGCAGGGTTGGGGACCATGACAGAGCCACCATGGGACGAGGGTACCGGAACCATAGCCGGAGGGCACGGCAGGGAGCCATCAACATATCCTTCAAGGTAGTGGCTACGCATCAGCGGCAACACTTGAGCGCGCCACAGGAGATAGTTATCAGCAGAAAGCTTCACCGTCACTAGATGGGCGAAGTGAAAAGGCCCTGGTTCGGCCATCGGCGCGGAGAGCGGCAGATCAGGCGGCGGACCAGGCGGCAGGACAGCACTATATGGGATTAGTGCATCGGCCGATGGTTGTTGAGGATGGCCATAAGCCGCCGGGGAGTGCGCACCATACGGGAGCGCAGGAGGAGCGGCGTACATCTGGGCAGCGGCGTAGGACGTCGGGGCGGGAGCAGCATACGGCACATACGACGCAGCCGACGGCGCAAGGTAGGGCACCGGGTACGGGCCGCCATACGGCGCCTGGATGGGAAGGCCATAGGGCCCCGAGGCCAGCGGCGCATCGTGGTACGGGGCCGGGGCTGGAGGACCACCGTAGGCCGGCTGCCCATTGGCGCCGTAGGAGGCCGGTGGTGGAGGCGCGCCCCGCGACTGGATCGGGGTGGCCTCGATCGGAAGCGCAGCAGGCGACCGAGGCGGCGGCAGCATGGCGGGCGATCGCTGTGGCGCAGGAGGTTGTGATCCCGTCGCAGTAGATCGGGCCCAGGCAAGTGGAGGCGACGCCAGGAACGGCGACTCCATCGCCAGAGTGGAGAGGGGCGGCACGGCGGCGGGGGCCGGCGCGACGGCAGCAGAGGCAGCGGAAGCATGACGCGGATGGAACGCGTCGTCTGATACCATGTTAGACGTATTAGGGTTTCGAACAATGCTCGATACCCTTGGTAGGTACGGCTGTCATATATTTATAAGAGACAACCGTACAAATACAAGCTGTGTTACAACACGTATATCTAATATATACTTAGTCTAACACGCAGCAATAAATATCTATACACATTCATATCAATCTATTACATTCATATGCATTCCATACATGTATAAAACAAGGTCACGATGCAACTAGTCACTTGCACGTTTAAGCCCCAAAGCTACACAAACTAGGCTTGACAATGTAATTTTGTTGACCATCGCAAAAAAGAAGTAATTTTGTTGATTTAGAAATTACAGCTCTTGAGACAACTTTTCTTGTAGCCAATCCTTTATTATGTATATTGCTGATTCAGAGTAAGAGAAATTTAAGGGAGCAGTGGAAACTCCACATACTAGCACACATGCAGGTTCTATTTGTTCAACTCAATGACCCATATGTTGCTGTAGACGTAGGTGGCCTTGACGCTGGCAAACCCGGCGCTCCTGGCGAGCTCTTCGTACTCCCTCAGGTACCTCTCCTTGCCGCCGGGTGTGTGTGTGAGCATAATCATGTCGGCTTCGAAGGACCTCTGTGCTGTGGCCGTTTCGTCGGGCTTCACTGGCAGGATGTATTCCACTATGACCACCTTGCCATGCGCGGGTAGTGCATCGTAGCAGTTGCTCAGCAGCGTTGTGCAATGCTCATCGTTCCAGTCGTGGAGTATCCACTTCATGAGGATTGCGTCCCCAGAGGGAACCTTCTTGAACATGTCACCACCTATGTGGTGCACACCTGCAAAGGATGGTGCCTCGGAGATGACGTGAGGGAGGTCGAAGTTGACCCCCTCGATGCTTGGGTACCTGCAAAGGATGGTGTGGATGGTGGCGCCCACACCGCCACCGACGTCCACGAGGGTGCCCACACCATCGAAGCCCTTGTAGAACTCCAGGAGCTTCTTGGTGATGATCATGGAGTGGGTCTTCATGGCCTCATTGAAGACGCGATTAAAGCGCGGGTCCGTTCCTTGGTAATCAAACGCTGTCATTCCGTACGCTTTTTCGAATGGCAGGCCACCGTTAAGGACAGTGTCCTTCAAATGGTACCTTTAAAACATTTACCGACTTTAAATTTAAGTATACTACATAGTGCCAAAAAATCACCATATGGAAATTTATATAAAATATTTGTCAGAAAGAAGTGCTTCAACCTTGAATTTCCCTTGCGCTATTTCTTTACAAAGTACTAGCACTCGATCACTGTTTACATGCTAGCTAGAGACCATGTCATATAGGAATCGTACATATGTGTGATGAAGAAGAGGAAGACCTAGAATACATGTTCTTGATTTTGTGCGCTTCTTGGAAGAAGGACCGTATAATTTTATTTTCTACTATTTCAACTCAGATTCTAGTTCATGCTTAGAGCTAGTACGCTATACCTATGGACCCACTCGTCCGCCATGAACAGAAACTATGATCAAGGAAAAAGCGATGCATATTGAAGGAAGTTGATCAAGGTCATTAGTTAAAAAGTCGATCAAACTCACCAGCTCTCCAGCATGACCTTGTCGTTCAAGAGGACCATCGGGGCCAAGGACACGCCGTCCTCGTCGGGGCTGAGCCACTTGCACACCGGCGCGGTGCCGTACCGGCGTGCGAGGCGGCCGTCCTTACCTTCCTCCACCTCGCACGACACAACGTTGTGCGATGCCAGCAGCCGCAGCATGCGGTCGACGATGGCCGGTGCTTCCGCGTTGGCCGTCGACGGCAGCTGGGCGGCCACCTCAGACGGCGAAAGCATCTTCCCGCCAGCGCCAACGAGGATCTCGATCATGCCCAGCTCGATGGCGTTCTTGAGCGTCATCGGCAAGACAGCTGCCGCTGCCAGCTGCATCGCGTAGATGCAAGCCGCCTCGTCGTCGGAGATAGAACCCATTAATTAGTTACCTCCAGGGGTTGCTTAGTGACTTAACTAGTGAGGACTATGCCACGTACTGGTTGCTATGTGGTTGGAGGGAGCGTGGTATGTGTTTATATAGGAGCAGATGCAGCACCGATCACGTGTCTACATATCTCTTCATGAACGACGATTGTTGTTCTCGTGTGTTGTTTCTCTAGGCCTTAGCATGACAACTTAACTATCTTCTATAACGAATTTTAACCGGCTTTGGTGAAGAAGGGGCGATAGCGGCGACGCGCCTTCTACTCGTTCCAGTGCTTGTAATCATCGCTGGGTGGTTGATAGACCTGGGTGTATTATCTTATTTTTGGTGTTTTTTATAGTACCATGAAAGTTGATGAATAGAGCGTCATCCGGTTTGAAAGATTTTAAAAGGAAAAGCCTAGGACAAAGATTCCAGAGGAAACTTTCTTATATATGAGTTTGGTTTGTAGGAAACGTGAAGGAGAATTTCTTAGGAATATTTTTATTTTCTGTGTTTTTGGAAGAGTCTACACATGCCTTTAAGGCTTATTTTGTGCGTAGGAACAAAACAAACAACTCTTTAGGATGGCAAGTGTCATCCTATCAACTTCCTGTACTATTTCCAAATAAGCTTTGTTACACCGACGGTTTATTACAGGCCGGAGAGGGTTACATAATGAGTTGGCGGGTTTCAGTACGTGATTAGTACGGGAGCGGGATTTGGTTGGTAGCAAGGAAAGTTTCGTAGGTATACGTTTTTTAAAGGACATGTCTCATTCAAATTATAGAACATATTAAAAAGAAAAAAACACACGGATCTCCACGCAAGATCTAACGAATATAGCATTGACTGAGACTTTGCTAAATCTCAGTCGACTGAAATTTAGCATTTCCTTTTTCTAAAAGAAAAATGCGCTGCCTATCATTGACTTCTAGAGCAAAGCATCTTTGACAACTTTTCTGTCGTGGGGTGGTAGAAACAGATAATAGTAAACACATCAGAACTGGAACTGGACTAACTCTGGACTACTGACTGCGACGAACTTTCATAGCTTTGCAAGTGTGAGTGTGACACGGCGGCAAGTGTGAGTGTGACACGGCGGGAGGACTTTTCCTTTACGGTTGCCTGCTCACGGACGCCACCGGTGCGGGTCAATTCGGAAACGGGCCAAATTTGTTAAACAGGTCTAAGACACGCCCTCTGTCACACCACTTGGCGCATACACTCCTCTCTTTTTACCGCGAATACTCAAAGCTTGCGTATCATTCCATTGATAGAAGAAAAAGAATGAGTACAGGGGTACAACAAATGACACAAACGCATGCAGGCGTGAACATGGTGCCCGGAGCAGAGAGACAAGGGATGCTCGGCCCAAACACAAGAAAACATCATAGCTAAACCAACCAAACCCGAGCCAAGAGCGGCACTACCAAACCAACGAGAACTCCAACATCATCCGAGCCAAGACCGGGGACACCGTGAGCGAGCAAGATAGTGCCTTCAAGAAGGAGAACGACGCCGAGGCTCCGTCACTATCCGGTCCGGGAGACCCGGACCTAGGGTTTCCCCTGAGCTCGAAGAGGGGCGCGGCTGAAGAAGGCCTTGGCAGCGCCTCCATGGAGGAAAACGACAACCGCGGGCGCCGTCGCTGCCAGCACCGGCGAGCCGAGCAGGGATCCCTCCCTGGCCTGAAGCTGAGCGATCCCATAGCCGCCGAATCCGGTATCGTAGATGGGGGAGCCAATGCTGATTGGAGTCACCGAGTCGTGGGGGTTGGCTGGGCTGCACCTGCCGTCGGAGGGTGGCACCACCACCGCACCCAGGAGCACCAGAGCTGGCAAAAGGAGGGGGCTTTGAGGCGAACATGGTGGGGCGGGCGGCGAGGCGAACCACGCGGGGGTCTTGCCACGGCGGCTTTCGGCGACGCAGGCAAGCAAGGGCTGGAAGCACGCAGGCCGAGCTGCCGTGGCCTTGACCGTCGAGATTTCGGCGGGCTAGGTAAGCTGGAAGGGGCGCAGCTACCCAGCCGCCGGGCCGGAGCATCCCGATGGAGGACGCCGGCGGCAAAGGGCACCGGAGAGACGCGGGCCTGTAGCCGCCGGGGCCGGAACAACACCAGCAAAGACCCGTCGCGAAGGGCCCCGAGTCAGCCCCAACTGCGTACACCTCACAGCCACCACACGAGAGCCACCACCATGGCATGGGGAGGGGGAGGGCCGCCGGAGACGAGGGGGCCGCCTGCACGAGAGGGCAGGCCGCGAACGCCCCGCAACCGGCCGCCGCCGCCAACAAGCAGGCTCGAGTAGCAGCTGGGAGGGGAGCCCGAGAATCGCCGGAAGGAGACTGGGTCACGGGCAGAGGAGGCGCGTGGGGAGGGGAAGCTGCGGCAGCCGAGGATGGCGGGGGAGGGGGCGCGACCGGCTGGATATGCGTGGGGCCAGGCCGCCCCGGGCGGGCCGGATCCGTCGCCGTCGTCGACCAGCAGGAGGGGGGCGGCACCGCCGTGGCGAAGAGGGGAGGCGGGGGCGTCGTTGGGGGCGCGGAGGGCCCAGATCCGCTCCGCTGCCACCTTCCTGGGGCCCAGCCCAGCTTCGCCGGCCGGCCCTCTAGCGGCGGCGATGCAGGGGAGGCCGTCGGCGGGGGCTGCTAGTAGTGGCGGCTAGGGTTCCCCCCGTGTCAACAGAGGAGGGCGACCCGGGGGGGGGGGGGGCTCGACTGCCTTCAAGATTCCTCCTCTCTTTTTATCGAAATGACAGAGTTACTGCATTCATTAAAAAGTAAAAAGTTGCTCAGTTAATTAAAGGAAACATAACAAAAATCAGATTGCCTGGTTAATTATGAAAAATCAGGCGAAAAAAATCATGACAACCGCTGAGCAACACACATAAAAAACCTCGTACACACCACTTCAAAGAGGGCATCGTCGAGACATCACTCGGACGTCCTCGTCGTCACTTCTCCTCTCGAGACATCATCGTTATACCTAAACCTTGAGCAAACAACCATGACTTCGCCTTGCCTAGGACTCTTTCTTGATACCTGCAAAATACAGGTCAGATGACCTACCGAGAGGCGAAGTCTCATGTTAGTTCACGCATACGAGGTCTATTTGACATGAGCTACACATTGAAGTTGCGACTTTGTTTGTAGAAGATTGCAGCAATAGATAAACGAAATAGCCTCGAGGGAAATTGTCATCTCACGACCCCATGTTGCCTTCCCTGGAGGTGGTGGGGACCCTAGCCAGCGCCGCTCAGCCTCCTCCCATCCTGCCCCATGTCCTCACGCTCACCAAGGAGCGGCCAGCGAATCCCGCACCGGTTCCCAGGAAGGTGGCGACGGGGCGCCTCGGTTGGCCCCGGCCTCCAGCCTCCTCCACCACATCCACCGGTTTCTGCTCCGCCCTGCGGTGGTGCGACTCTGCCGACTCGTGCTCCACTTCTCCTTGCCCGCCCCCTTGGCTCCGGCTGCTCCTATGCCTAGCGCCTGCAAGATTCCTCCGTCTCCCTCTTTCCCGCGCCAGATCTGAGGCACCCATAGTTTTCATGGACACCCTCGCGGACTCCAGGATACCACCAAGGTGTTCCTTCAGGATTGGTTGCAGGTTAAGCAGCCGTCGGTACATATTTTTATTAGCGGCCTTGTGACTTATCTCGTTGAGCATTTTGCTCTAAATTTAAATGGAGCTGCGCACGTTGATGGGTACACCGAGCTCAACAGGAGAGTTATGATTAACTATAAGTTTATGGGGCCTGACAGGACTCACAGAGGGGATCACTCTTACAAGTGCCCATGCCTGGCACTAATACCGCACATGTTTGCTTGCCTCTAGCGCATGCTTTTTCTGCACACGAGTGCAACATGTGGGTGCTCTCTATTGATGTGCTCAATGGGTTTAGACATGTAGCAGGGTTTAGGAAAGATGTTCACCCTGAGCCAACACCTGAGTGGGATGCCGCAGTAGAGGGGGTCGAGCACAGTTGGGATTCCTAGGGATAGGCACCCCAGTATGTGCCACCACCTCAGCAACACTTTGGTTGTGGTTCAGAGTCTGTGCCTAGGGTAGAATTTCAGCAACCGCAACATTAGCTAGGAATGATCCATGCTGACCTCTAGTCGGCCAATGATAACATTCACCTGCTCAGTGGGAACACGCGCAGTCATTGTTCTCGTTCTAGCAGCCTGGCATAGCAGCACTGTCCGCAAGGGGCCCATCATAGATGCACTGGCTTCATACTACACCTAGTGACCCTGATGACGAGGACATGGACTAGAGAGAGTTAGGCCAAGAGGCTAAGCTTGGGGGAGCCCATGCCCTAGTTATTCATGCATGCACATTTTATTTTCTTCTTATTTTTGTATATCTTCTTTTATATTTCATCGTGTTTATTTTCTGTTTTGCATAATAAATTTCTAAGACCGAACTTTGTTCTCATTCATTGTAATTCTGTTTGTTTGTGTCTTTCTTTCTTCAAGCCCACAAATTTGATTACCGCTAGCAAGTTGGAAATGAAGAGAACAAAGTGGAGAAGTGACATGAGGAAAGAGTGATCCACCGCAAGAAGGTATAATATATTCATACTCACTTTTCTCGCAAGCTTAATTAAGTTAATACTTTTATTTCACTGGTTGGATTGAAGCTTCATTCTCGACGATAGTTGAGTATCATTTAGTCAACTCCCAAATTTGAATCTTGCTTGCTAGTGAAACTTTGATGTAAAGCATGATTTCGCTCCTTAAGAAAAGATATTTTTTCCTAAAAAGAAACTTAGGGGCTTGGACTTTTGAAGAGAACTAGCACGTAAGTAGTTTAACTCCATAGCACTGAATTTGATTGTCTCAATGATACCTACTGATTGAGTTGTTTAGAGGAATGAATATTTGAGGTGATTGAGGTTATGCCAAAACTTGACCAAGATACTAAAATAATGGAGCTTCAGCTTCTCACTAGTTTAATGTATTGTTGCTATATGTGGCAGTAATGCGTGTAAGTGCGACTCCGTCACTAATTTGGAGCTTGGGCTGAAATTGATCGGCCTTCTCCAAAGAAGTGTGTATGTGTAAATGTGAACACTGATTGCTGAGGTCAGAAGAGACAATCTTTTTATCCATAGTGAACAAACTTAGGCCACAACGAAAACCCCATTGAACCTATCAAATTTTGGCCTAACCCCGTCACCAGAGATATAAGTTATAACAAATAATAATTAAAGGAAATATTTGAGACTAATGACTTGGAGGTACTAGTGGATGTTAATGAAATGCTTGTGTACTATGTTTTCTTCTCTTTCGGAACTACCTGGTTTAATTTGTTTTTAGGAAACTTCAAAGAAAAATCGGTTCTCTTAAGAGAATAAAAAGTTTTTGCTTGCCTAGCACTTAGTTAACTATGGAAGGTTTAACTTGAGAAAGTATAAATTGTAATATGAGAGTAGACGTGGCTAGGCAGCGAGCTTAACTGTAACTATTCAAATGCAAGTATTCTCTTTATTAAATTTGTAGGATTTGTGGGAATGGAAATATTAAATCGTCGTGAGCCGGTAAACTTCTTTCTACTTATTTGTCAAATTCTGTTTGTTCTCCTAATTTCTTAGTTGCTCGAGAGCAAGAAAGTCTTAAGCTTCGGGTTGTTGATGGCTTGAGAATTGATGAATTTTCACAAGGTGTTTTCATTTGGTTTTCACTGGGTTTCCGTGCTCAGTTATTTATAATGCTAATTATACGGGAGAGAAGAAAACCCATTTTCCATTTTTTGGCAGGAAAAAGCGAAATAAAAGTGAATTGCTACAAATCAAGCCAAATGGAGCAACTTCCATGTTCGGAGTTTTGCTACCAGGCGCACCAGAACGCATGGCGACCTTTCATACGAGTGCATGCGCTCGTATGGCCGGTCGTATGAAGTGTCGTGGGCTCCCTCTCATCTACATAAGATACTTTCATGAAGTCACAACATACATTGGAGAAACCTATCCGCTGTTAGACCATCCAAAACAAATGGAGAAGAGATTCGTAGAAGTAGAACCACCGGAGATCCTCCTAATATTTTTTCTTCCACCTCCATAATCATATGCATTCCACCTTCACCATTGTAAAAGGAATTTCAAGTTGTAAGATCAGGGTGTAAACTCTATTTATACTCACATGGAGATTGAGACTTGTTTAATCATTCATCCTACTGTGGATCTTAACGGTATTATATATTTGGTATGCTTTTCATGGGTTTATTCTCTGAGATGATTAGCTATTCCCTTTCCATGTGTGAGTAGTTCCCCCTAGGTGTGGCACATGTATGTGAATTGTAAGATTCTTTTGTTTCTCTCCTATATGTCCTCATTCTGTGGTGAACTCTGTGCGTGTTGTCCATTTCAAGTGCCCAGACAACACGATCTCAAGACCTACGCATGTAACACATATTGTTTAGAAAATATGTAACATGTAACGCGACAGGTGGAGATATCCACGAGGACCGAAGACAACACGGTGATCCATTGAACTTAATGCATGGGTCCGGTTTAACGACCTTAATTGTGGACATGATTCCCGCAAGGAGGAGTTCCATAACCCTAGGGTGATCTGCCTACTAAAAAAGCAAATCAAATACTGAACTCACGTTACAAGGTAACTGGTATTACCATCGCACTGGTAGACTTGATCACCATGATCCGATGTACCTCCGCGTCTAACCTCTCCATTGCAGGAAAACACTTTTACTTTTATTTATGCTTTTCACTCTCAATTTATTATTACTCTATTCATAACCAACTCATCGTATTCACTATTCTGGTTTATCTAGCTCTTGGAAAACTAACAACTTCTGTGGAATCACAAGCAGTTACTTGAAATAAGAGCTACGACAACTTGCGTGTGACAGAAATGTACTCATAAATACTCTCCTTCACTCTTCGTTGGGACAGTTACTATTGGGATACTTACACGAAGGTGCTACACTACCCTGTGTGTCTTGCAGGCCATCACCATTCCCTCCTTTGAGTCATTGTCATGACCTCTCTATGCGCCCCTCTTCGAGCACCAAGGGAAACCCTTGATCCAATTCTTTGGATTGGATGGAGATGGCGCCATAGTGTCTTTGTCCTTCTTGAAGGTGTCATCTTGTGTGCTCGCAACGATCCCGGTGTTGGATTTGTGGATGTCAGACATCACGTTGGTTCAATACGCCTCTCAAGAAAGGGTGATTTAGCTATGTTGTTTGCCTGTTCAGGGCAAACACCCCATGTCTCGCTGCTCTGGGCACCGTTTTCACGCTTTCTTGCATTCGTGCCATGTGTTGTACCATCCTTTGTTATCATTCGATTTCTTCTATCAATGAAAAGACATGCAAGCTTTGCGTATTCACGAAAAATAGATGTTTAAATTTAAAAAAGTCAAAATTAATTCAATGGCATGAATATTTCTCGAGGTTCATCTAAATTTCTTGTACCCTTTCCGACTGAGAAAAAAAACCTTGTCCCAGCTTGCCACTGCTCATGGGGGTGTGACTGCGCTACATCTTTGCCAAGTGTTGGCTGCCAAGCACTCGACAAAGCGCCAACCCCGGTAGTAGTGTCCCATCTTCGACGAGTGGCTAAGAAATAGCACTCAATTTTAGTAATACTTTATGTTTTTTCTATTGTTTTCCTTTTTCTTCTTCTTTTCCCTCCCCTCTCTTCATTGCCCTTTCTCCTAAGCCGAGTTTCTCTTTCCCACCATTTCTCTCATGTAAATGCAACTCTTTTCTGCCACTCTTTCACCCCCTTTCAGTTACTCTCAGGGAAAGTGTGGGGCCACAAACTTTAATGGTTTGTCGATAGCTATAATTGCCCTTCAAGTATCACCTTAAGGCTTAGCAAACTCGTTTGAGTTCTTGAACTGCAAGTATGACCAATACATGCACACAATTTCAATACTTGTCTTGTTACCCAACGAACCTAATAAGCTGTCACTCTCACTAGCTTTGCTAGTTAAAAAGATTGACATAACTTGTGGAAGAAATTGATGATTGCACCAAATTAGATAACGGTTCAGATTGTAAACAGTAAATAAAAATAGCAATCGAGGTTGAAGGCAATTAAGATGAATGGACTCGAATACAGAACTCCACTAGTGTCATCTCTTAATAAAACATAGCATAGGTCTACTGAACAAATTGCAGTTATGTATAAATTCAATTACATTTTTCTATCATTGTAATTACAGCTGCAATAATTGCGTATAGGCATTTCTTAGTACTTGTATATATAGTCCGTTACTCATCTGCATCCATATGTTTAGTTATTACTGCTAGTGTTATCATCATGTCTTATATATAGATTAAATTAATCAAAAAATCGCTAATATAGCCAACAACTAGGGCCTCCCGCCGCATTGTTTGCAGCGGCGTCGCCCCACGTTGGTGATGATCACGCGTCGTTTCTCCCTTTCGCTTGAGGAAGAACATGGAGATAAGGCCGAGCAATTTCTAGCAGGGAATCGGACGATTGGCTGGCATGGGCGGGTGGAGATAAGGCCGAGCGATGCATGTCACGCACGTGTGGACCGGCGGAAACTTGGGATCGATCAGTCGATCTTTATCGTGAATCATTTATTATGTATGTATCATATAGTATAATAGTGATACATTACATGAGATGCTAAGGACAGCAGGAAAAGGAAGCTCAAAAGTACATATTCCGATACTAGGAGCAGAAGCAAGAAAATATTAGAGTGATCTATTTGACGAACTCAATGACCCATGCGGTGCTGTAGATGTAGCTGGTCTTGACTGTGCTGAACCCAGCGCCCTTCGCTAGCTCTTCAAATTCGCTCAGTTCCCTCTCCTTGCCGCCTGCGGTGTGCAGCAGCATCATCATGTCGACCTGGAACATCGTCTGCGTGCTGGGCATTGCATCTGGTTTCACCGGCAGGATGCCCTCCACGATGACCACCTTGCCATTCATGGGCAACGCATCGTAGCAGTTCCTCAGAAGAGTCATACAGTAATCGTCGGTCCAGTTGTGGAGGATCCACTTCAGGAGGATAGCATCGCCGGAGGGCACCTTCTTGAACATGTCACCGGCGATGTGCTGCACGCCAGGGTAGGGCGGCGCCTCGGATATGACATGCGGGAGATCGAAGTTTACCCCCTTGATGTGCGGGTACTTTGAGGTGATGGCGTGGGCTGTGGCACCAACGCCACCGGCGACATCCACGAGGGTCTCGACGTTGTCGAAGCCCCTGTAGAACTCGAGGAGCTTCTTGGTGATGATGGTGGAGTGGTTAAGCATGGCCTCGTTGAACAAGCAGTTAGCGCGTGGGTCTGTGCTGTTGTACTCGTACGCCGTCATCCCGTGCGCCCTGTGGAATGGTTGGCCGCCTTCAAGGGCCACGTCCTTCAAATAATACCTGCAAATTGTTTGCCAATTCAGACTGCAGTTTACTACTGTAGTCCCAAATAAATTCTATATAAGCAAATTCCTCAGAAACACTTGCATACTCCTCTAGTAGAATTCGAACCTCCAATTTAGCTTCTACCATTTTCCCCTTCAACAAATACTAGTACTTGGTCAAATTCAGATGGTTTGCCAGAATAAATTGGCAGTTTGTGGACATAACTAAAGAGAGGCTGTTGGCGCAGTACTGAAGTCACTCTCTAGTCGCTAAGCAGTTTGAAGTTTGAACAGAAGTGAGAAGCTACCGTAACAAGTACTACACCAACTTAACAATCTGATAATCATTAAAAGTATTAGTTTGATGGCTTCTGCTGTCCTCTGCACTAATGTACGGATTTAGTCTAATCAAGCTCACCAGCTCTCCATAGTGACCTTGTCGTGGGTCATGAGGAGCAGCCCAGCCATGGATGCGCCGTCCTCGTTGGGTGTGAGCCACTTACACACGGGCGCGGGGCCGTATCGACGGGCGAGGAGGCCGTCCTTACCTTCCTCCACCTCGCATGACACGACGTTGTTCGATGCCAGCAGCCGCAGCATGCGGTCCACCATAACCGGTGCCTCCGGGTTGGCCTTCGACGGAAGCTGCGCTGCCACCTCTGAAGGTGACAACATCTTCCCGCCGGCACCCACGAGGATCTCGAGCATGCCCAGCTCGATGGCGTTCTTGAGGGTCATTGGAAGGATAGATGCCGCTGCAAGCTTCACCGCGTACATGCACGCCTCCTCGTCGCCAGTGGCGACAGCGACCTTCTCCACGGCAGTGGAGCCCATTTAGCAGATAATTATATTAACTGCTTGTTCGGACTTTGGAGATAGCCGAGCTGGTGCTGCTGATAGTTGTGGGTTTACTTAGTGACTTGCTGAGGACCATGCTAAGGCTAAGGGGGTTTATATAGAACCAAAAGGATCAACCCGGTGCGATGCGACGAACCAGCAGTCCAGCACCCGACCCCGTTGCGAGGAAACTGCCGGGTTGTGGAAGGTTAGATCGAAGAAATAGCAAACCTGCATCTTACACAAATCGCTTGGTAGAAAGTGAGCATATAGTAACAAAATGAAAAAAAACTAGAAGTGGCCTATGTACCACGTGCGCGTGACTATCAACGGGCTTCAGCGACCGGCGCACGGAATGGAGGAATAATGTGATCATGGATGCGCGTGTTCTAACGTGGTGATATATCCTGGTTCACTAGTGCAGAATAGGGCATTAGTCCTGGTTTGTAAGGGCATTTAGTCCCGGTTCATTAACTGGCACTAAAGGGTGGGACTAAACTAAAGGTCCACCATGTGGCATGAGCCCCCGCCAGGGGCTGGGGGTCCTTTAGTCCCAGTTGATGATACCAACCGGGACTAAAAGAATTAGGGGTTTATAAATTATGATTTATTTTTCCTTCTAATTTTGAGTTTTTCATTTAATACCTTTTCATTTCAAACATATTTTACGCTACTACATACTGTACACGTTCTACATATATATAAATAGAATTTGTTGTAGAACCGATCATATATATATATCATCGAATTTCTCGTAAGACCATTCTCTCTCTCTCTCACACACACACACATAGGTAAAACTGTATGTATCATAGCTTACCACAGAACTAGTTAAGGCTTGCTAAACATTTAACGGTTTAAAAGTTATTAAAAAATATGAAATATATACAATTTCTCCTACAATTTGCAGATCATTACATGGAGGCATTAGGTTTAATGGTATTCTCCTTTGAGATCTATGACCTGGTCGAGCAAAAATCCCGCTATTTCCTCTTGAATTGCTCGTACGCGATCCATTGGTAGGAACTTGTCCCGCATCTCTTACATCTTTATTAAAAAAAGGAGATCAATATGAATATATTAGTTGTGTGTATATATATTAGGTCATGATAAAAAGAATTATGAATAGTGTTCTGACAAACGTACCCAAAGTTGTTTTTGCATCTTTGGTCCTTTCGGACGTCATAATGTGAATGTTCTCGCAAACGTAGCGCATAAATTATTCCCCGATGCCTGCATCATGAACTTTACGAGAATAAAACTCAATCAGATAATAATTAATCAAGCATTATAATGGTATTGAAACTAGAATTAAAGAGATGCACGGACGTAGCTAGCTAGTACTACTTAATTACCTTGAGTCGCACCCATTTCAGCTGTTGTTTCCATTCGCCTTCAACCTCTTTGATGAACTTTTGCAAAGTCCTGCCCGCCGGCAAAAAATGAATAAAGGAGTTATTAATTAATTGATATCAGGAAATGAACTAAAGAGGCCGACATAGTGCGATAATGATTGAAATTACCTGTCGACCATCCCCCTCACGATTGCGTATTTGTTAGTATCTTTATATAGTGAGTCCAGTACTTGAACTTTTCCCTCGTCAACCTCAATGATTAACAAGATACAGTGAAAACTGCATGCGCACACGTTTGTATAATTAAGCGGGCATGTGCATAACTCATCAGCTACACTTATTAACATCTAGTAAGCAAAAATAAAATTTGTAGTACAAGATATAGTAACACTCACCCGAAGTTGTAAGGAAATAGTATTTGTGGTTGGGTATTTAGTCGTTTCAAAAACTGTAGCAAGCATCTCTCTCTGTCTTTTCGTTCCCATTCATGTGACCATGTCTCTTGATTAATGGTATTTGGGTTAATGAACCCAATGCCATAGCGTCCATCTCTTTTCATTTCATACATCTTCATTCTGCATAATACCACAAAAAAGAATATAATAAGGATAATTACAGGTAATGAATGAGCACAGCTAGCTAGAGACTTAAATTACAGAAAGAAATCACTTACAGACAATAGAAACTGACGATATATTTGTCGAGTGCGTCTTGATTGAATAACTGAAACATTTCTTGAAACTCAACCTACAAATCTTTTGCATGGAAGTAATGCTCTTCCTTGACTTTCACCATGAGGGACTCTCGCCCGCTGTTTACTTCTCTCAGGTACCACTCATGCAATGTGTACATTCTCGTTGATAGAAGCGGGATCTCCTCAGTCTTGACCAGAGGTTGGCCAGGGACATATTTCCATCTTAGTTCCTTCTCTGTAAAAGTGTGGAATTCCTCGATGCCTAGGAGTTGTTCAAAAGTGACACCGGCCTCTTTAGCCTGCCTTCTATGATCGTCGGTTATTACCGGCTGATTGGCGGTACTCACATGTGTTTGTACAATGAGTGGGGGGATCGATTGCACTGCCTGTTCTCCCAGCTGGGGAATAGTTTTCCCGCTTTTTTACCAACTGCTTGGCTCGAGCTCGAGCTCGACTCCTTCTGTTTTTGTGCATGTTATATCTTCTTGATAGAGCGCTCATAGTCTGAGTCCTTTTTCTTCACAGCCGGTTGAGCATTATCAATAAAGTGTTGTATAACTTTCTTAGGTATTTTCTACTTTGGTGGCGAGGGCGGATTCAGTGCAAAATGGGCCCTCACTTGGGCATCCACTTCGTCATTCAACTTGGCATGCTCTTTGTTTTGGAACGAACGTTTCAACCGTGGTATTATAGGAGCATACCACATCACCTTGGCAGGAATCTTCTTTCTGGGGCGCTTGCCCTCAACATCACCAGGGTCATCGTGGCTGATCTTATAGCGTAATGCACTGCATACCGGGCATGCATTCAAATCCTCATACTCCCCGCGGTAGAGGATGCCGTCATTAGGGCATGCATGTATCTTCTGTACCTCTAATCCTAGAGGCCAGACAACCATCTTTGCTTCGTACATACTATCGGGCAATTCGTTGTCCTTTGTAAGCAGCTTCTTTAACATTATCAACAAATTTTCAAATCCCTTGTCAGATACACCATTCTCTGCCTTCCATTGTAGCAATTCCAATGTGGTGCCCAACTTTTTCTTGTCATCTTCGCAATTTGGGTACAACAATTTCTTGTGATCCTCTAACATGCGCTGCAACTTCACCTTCTCCTTTTCACTTGCGCAGTTTCTCTTTGCATCGGCAATGGCCCGACCAAGATCATGAGTGGGCTCATCTGATGCCTCTTCTTTAGCTTCTTCCCACGCATTGCCGGCTCAGCTTCTTCCCCCATTGTTGTACCGTCGTATTCAGGGAACCCATGTCCATGATAGTTGTCGTCATCCTCTTCTTTTTCATTCTCTTCCATTAGGACCCCTCTTTCTCCATGCTTGGTCCAACAGTTATAGCCAGACATGAAACCAGACTCAAACAGGTGGACGTGAATGGTTCTTGAGTTAGAGTAATTTCGATCATTCTTACAGTCAGCATATGGACAATACATAAAACCATCCGCCCGCTTGTTTGCCTCAGCCGCAACCAGAAAGGTACGCACGCCATTAATGAACTGCGGAGAGCATCGGTCATCGTACATCCATTGCCGGCTCATCTTCATTAGACAACACCGAAAAGACCAAATTAATACAAGTTCATACATAAAGTTCATACACACTTATTCTCATAAAACAACATACAAACTCTCTAGCTAAAGAATTTCAATGCAACAACAAATGCGATCAAGATCGCAACTAAGGTAACAATTGATCCAACAGCATAATGATACCGAGCCTCACTATCAATGCCATATTTTCTAATCTTGAAGCGCATTGCATCCATCTTGATCTTGTGATCATCGATGACATCGACACATTCAACTCCAGTTTCATCTTCTCTTCTTCAATTCTTTTCAATATTTCTTTCAAATAAATGTTTCTTTTTCAACTAAATTTAAATTCTCGACAAGAGGGTCGGTTGCAATTTCCGGTTCACATACCTCCTAGATAAAAATATCTATGTCAACTTGATGGGCATAATTTATCATAAACACGAAATGTAACAAATAGTTATAAAAGAGAACATACCACATCCGAATCATAAATCGGACGAGGGACGATGGGGACGGATATCAAAACCATGCCACTATGTATAACAAACAATGTACGGGTAAGAAAATTATACAAGTAACTATCTAAATCACACAAACATGATTTTCTTTTTATAAAAAGGATAAGAACAAGAGGCTCACCAAGGTGGTGCCGGCGATGGGACGGTGCGGGCGATCGAATGTGGTTAGGACGGGGATGGGAAGACACTAAGTAAACCACACCTATATATGCAAACTAATACGTTAATTTGAGCTCAAATTGCATATAAATCAAATAAACTACCACATATAATTACTCCCAAACTAAGATCCACAAATCACTATACTTATAGAGCATTGCAAGAGCAAATCTAGCAATGAGAGATGAAAGGAGTAAGTTGCTAACCTTTGTGAACACTTGGATGGATGGGGTGCCTTTAAATCTTAACAAATCTTGGCAGAAATGGAGGATGAGCTCGAGCAAGGGCAAGAACAGAGGAGAGGAAAGGGGAAAACAGAGATAATGGGTTTGGGTTGGACGAAGGGTTTATATCGGGGCATCTTTAGTCCCGGTTGGTTATACAAACCGGGACTAAAGGTGCACCTCTAGTACCGGTTCGTGACACAAACGGCGACTAAATGTGCTTGTGGGTGATACGTCCATTTTGCATCATGCTTTTATATCGATATTTATTGCATTATGGGCTGTTATTACACATTATAGCACAGTACTTATGCCTTTTCTCTCTTATTTTACAAGGTTTACATGAAGAGGGAGAATGCCGGCAGCTGGAATTCTGTACTGGAAAAGGAGCAAATATTAGAGACCTATTCTGCACAACTCCAGAAGTCCTGAAACTTCACAGAGAGTCATTTCGGAATTAATAAAAAAATATTGTGCGAAGAAAGCACCAGAAGGGGGCCACCAGCCATCCACAAGGGTGGGGGGCGCGCCCTACCCCCTGGGCGCGCCCCCTACCTTGTGGGCCCCTATCAGGCCTCCGGTGCCCATCTTCTGCTATGTGGTGTCTTTGATCTTGAAAAAAATGAGAAGAAAGCTTTCGGGACGAAGGGCCGCCGTCTCGAGGTGGAACTTGGGCAGAACCAATCTAGGCTCCGGCAGAGCTATTCTGCCTGGGAAACTTCCCTCCGGGAGGGGGAAATCAAAGCCATCGTCATCACCAATGATCTTCTCATCAAGAGGGGGTCAATCATCATCAACATCTTCACCAGCACCATCTCCTTTCAAACCCTAGTTCATCTCTTGTATCCGATCTTTGTCTCAAAACCTCAGATTTGTACATGTGGGTTGCTAGTAGTGTTTATTACTCCTTGTAGTTGATGCTAGTTGGTTTATTCGGTGGAAGATCGTATGTTCAGATCCTTAATGATAATTAATACTCCTCTGATTATGAACACGGATATGCTTTGTGAGTAGTTACATTTGTTCCTGAGGACATGGGAGAAGTCTTGTTATAAGTAATCATGTGAATTTGGTATTCGTTCGATATTTTGATGAGATGTATGTTGTCTTTCCTCTAGTGATGTTATGTGAACGTCGACTACATGACACTTCACCATGATTTGGGCCTAGGGGAAGGCATTGGGAAGTAATAAGTAGATGATGCATTGCTAGAGTGACAAAAGCTTAATCCCTAGTTTATGCGTTGCTTCGTAAGGGGCTGATTTGGATCCATATGTTTCATGCTATGGTTAGATTTATCTTAATTCTTCTTTCATAGTTGCGGATGCATGCTTGCGAGAGGGGTTAATCATAAGTGGGAGGCTTGTCCAAGGAAGGACGGCACCCAAGCACTGGTCCACCTACATATCAAATTATCAAAGTAACGAACGCGAATCATATGAGCATGATGAAAACTAGCTTGACAGTAATTCCCATGTGTCCTCTGGAGCGCTTTGCTTTATATAAGAGCTCGTCCAGGCTTGTCCTTTCCTACAAAAAGGATTGGGCCACCTTGCTGCACCTTATTTACTTTTGTTACTTGTAACCCGTTACGAATTGTCTTATCACGCAACTATCTGTTACCGATAATTTTAGTGCTTGTAGAGAATACCTTGCTGAAAACCGCTTATCATTTCCTTTTGCTCCTCGTTGGGTTTGACACTCTTACTTATCGAACGAACTACGATTGATCCCCTATACTTGTGGGTCATCAAGACTATTTTCTGGCGCCCTTGCCGGGGAGTGAAGCGCCTTTGGTATGGAAACATTTATATAGTGTGCTGAAATTTACCTTCACTTGTCACTATGGAAAAGAATCCTTTGAGTGGCTTGTTCAGGGTATCTGCACCCCGACCGGAAGAGCAAAGAGTTGCCCCTCAACCTACTGCACCTACTGAAAATATTTATTATGAAATTCCTTCGGGTATGATAGAGAAACTGCTAGCTAATCCTTATGCAGGAGATGGAACATTACATCCTGATATGCATCTAATCTATGTGGATGAAGTTTGTGGATCATTTAAGCTTGCAGGTTTGCCCGAGGATATTGTCAAGAAGAAGGTCTTCCCTTTATCTTTGAAGGGAAAGGCATTGACATGGTATAGGCTATGTGATTATATTTGATCTTGGAACTACAACCGATTGAAATTGAAATTTCATCAGAAGTTTTATCCTATGCATCTGGTTCATCGTGATCGGAATTATATATATAATTTTTGTCCTCATGAAGGAGAAAGTATCGCAATAGCTTGGGGGAGGCTTAAGTCAATGTTATACTCATGCCCCAATCATGAGATCTCAAGAGAAATTATTATTCAGAATTTTTATGCTCGGCTTTCTCGTAATGATCAATCCATGCTCGATACTTCTTGTACTGGTTCTTTTATGAAGAAGGATATTGAATGCAAATGGGATTTATTGGAAAGAATTAAATGCAACTATGAAGATTGGGAACTCGATGAAGGTAATGAGTCAGGTATAAACCTTAAGTTTGATTGTGTTAAATCTTTTATGGATACCGATGCTTTTCGTAATTTTAGCACTAAATATGGACTTGACTCTGAGATAGTAGCTTCTTTCTGTGAACATTTGCTACTCATGTTGATCTCCCTAAGGAGAAGTGGTTTAAATATCACCCTCCCATTGAAGTGAAAGTAGTAGAACCTATTAAAGTTGAAGAAGAAACTATTACTTATAATGTTGATCCTATTGTTCCTACTGCTTATATTGAGAAGCCACCTTTTCCTGTTAGAATAAAAGATCATGCTAAAGCTTCAAATGTGGTTCGTAAGAGTTATACTAGAACACCTACACCCCCTGAGCAAATTAAAGTTGAACCTAGTATTGCTATGGTTAAAGATCTATTGGTTGATAATATTGATGGGCATGTTATTTATTTCTATGATGAAGCCGCTAGGATTGCTAAACCCGATATTAAAGATAAACATAGACCCGTTGTTGGCATGCCTGTTGTTTCTGTTAAAATAGGAGATCATTGTTATCATGGTTTATGTGATCCGGGTGCTAGTGTGATTGCAATTCCTTTTACTTTATATAAAGAAATTATGAATGATATTGCACCTGCTGAGATAGAAGATATTTATGTTACTATTAAGCTTGCCAATAGAGATACTATATCACAAATTGGGATTGTTAGAGATGTTGAAGTCTTGTGTTGGAAAATTAAATACCCTACTGATTTTCTTGTTCTTGGTTCCCCACAAGATGGTTTTTGTCCCATTATATTTGGTAAACCTTTCTTGAATACTGTTAATACTAGGATAGAGTGTGAGAAAGAAATTGTTACTCTAAGTTTTGGGATATGTCTCATGATTTTTTAATTTCTCTAAATTTCGGAAACAACCCCATGATAAAGAATTGCGTAGTAAGGATGAAATTATTGGTATTGCTTCTATTGCCGTGCCTCCTACTGTCCTTTAGTACAGTATTTGCTAGACCATGAAAATGATATGTTTATGAATGAAAGAATGGAATTAGATGAAATATTCTTATATCAGGGGCCTATTTTGAAACATAATTTGCCTGTTGAAATCCTTGGGGATCCTCCTCCACCCAAGGTTGATCCCGTGTTTGAGCTTAAACAATTACCTGATACTTTGAAATATGCTTATCTTGATGAAAAGAAGATATATCCTGTTATTATTAGTGCTAACCTTTCAGAGCATGAAGAAAAGAAATTATTAAAAACTTTGAAGAAGCACCGTGCCGCTATTGCATATAATCCTGATGATCTGAAGGGCATTAGTCCCACTCTATGCCAGCACAAAATTAATTTGGAGCCTGATGCTAAACCAGTTTTTGATCATCAACGACGGTTAAATCCTAAGATGAAAGAAGTGGTAAGAAATGAAATAGTAAAGCTTCTAGAGGCATGTATAATTTATCCGATTGCTGATAGTAGATGGGTAAGTCCTGTTCATTGTGTCCCTAAGAAGGGAGGTATTATTGTTGTTCCTAATGATAAGAATGAATTGATCCCACAAAGAATTGTTACAGGTTATAAAATGGTAATTGATTTTCGCAAATTGAACAAAGCTACTAGAAAAGATCATTACCCTCTACCTTTTATTGATCAAAATGATAGAAAGACTATCCAAACATACACATTTTTGCTTTCTAGATGGTTATTCTGGTTTCTCTCAAGTACCTGTGTCAAAAGAGGACCAAGAGAAGACCACTTTTACTTGCCCTTTCGGTACTTTTGCTTATAGACGTATGCCTTTTGGTTTATGCAATGCATCTGCTACCTTTCAAAGATGTATGACTGCTATATTCTCTGACTTTTGTGAAAAGATTGTTGAGGTTTTCATGGATGATTTCTCCATTTATGGAACTTCTTTCGATGATTGCTTAAGCAACCTTGATCGAGTTTTGCAGAGATGTGAAGAAACTAATCTTGTCTTGAATTGGGAGAAGTGCCACTTTATGGTTAATGAAGGTATTGTCTTGGGGCATAAAATTTCTGAAAGAGGTATTGAAGTCGATAAAGCTAAAGTAGATGCTATTGAAAAGATGATGTGTCCTAAAGATATCAAAGTTATAAGAAGTTTCCTTGGTCATGCTGGTTTCTATAGGAGGTTTATTAAAGATTTCTGTAAAATTTCTAGGCCTCTCACTAATCTTTTGCAAAAAGATGTTCCTTTTGTTTTTGATGATGATTGTGTAGAAGCATTTGAAATACTTAAGAAGGCCTTGATTTCTGCTCCTATTTTCAGCCACCTGATTGGAATTTACCCTTTGAAATTATGTGTCATGCTAGTGATTATGCTGTTGGTGCTGTTCTAGGACAAAGAGTTGATAATAAATTGAATGTTATTCATTATACTAGTAAAACTCTAGACAGAGCCCAGAGAAATTATGCTACTACTGAAAAAGAATTCTTAGCGGTTGTTTTTGCTTGTGATAAGTTCAGATCTTATATTGTTGATTCCAAAGTAACTGTTCACACTGATCATGCTGCTATTAAATATCTTATGGAAAAGAAATGTGCTAAACCTAGACTTATTAGATGGGTTCTCTTGCTACATGAATTTGATTTGCATATTATTGATAGAAAGGGACCTGAGAACCCCGTTGTAGACAACTTGTCTAGGTTAGAAAATGTTCTTCATGACCCACTGCCTATTGATGATGGTTTTCCTAATGAGCAATTAGCTGTCATTAATGCTTCTCATAATACTCCATGGTATGCTGATTATGCTAATTACATTGTTGCTAAATTTATACCACCTAGTTTCACATACCAGCAAAAGAAAAAGTTTTTCTATGATTTAAGACATTACTTTTGGGATGACCCACACCTTTATAAAGAAGGAGTAGATGGTGTTATTAGATGTTGTGTACCTGAGCATGAACAGGAACAGATCCTACGCAAGTGCCACTCCGAAGCCTATGGAGGACACCATGCTGGAGATAGAACTGCACATAAGGTATTGCAATCTGGTTTTTATTGGCCTACTCTCTTCAAGGATGCTCGTAACTTTGTCTTGTATTGTGATGAATGCCAGAGAATTGGCAATATTAGTAAACGTCAGGATATGCCTATGAATTATTCACTTGTTATTGAACCATTTGATGTTTGGGGCTTTGATTATATGGGACCTTTTCCTTCCTCTAATGGGTATACCCATATTTTAGTTGCTATTGATTACGTTACTAAGTGGGTAGAAGCTATTCCAACTAGTAGTGCTGATCCTAGCACTTCTATTAAGATGCTTAAAGAAGTTATTTTTCCGAGGTTTGGAGTCCCTAGATATTTAATGACTGATGGTGGTTCACATTTCATTCACAGTGCTTTCCATAAAATGCTTGCTAAATATGACGTCAACCATAGAATTGCATCTCCATATCATCCTCAGTCTAGTGGTCAAGTTAAATTGAGCAATAGAGAGATTAAATTGATTTTGCAAAAGACTATTAATAGATCTAGAAATAATTGGTCCAAAAAACTTGATGATGCATTATGGGCTTATAGAACTGCTTATAAGAATCCTATGGGTATGTCTCCGTATAAAATGGTTTACGGAAAGGCATGTCACTTAGCTCTTGAACTAGAACACAAAGCTTATTGGGCTATTAAAGAGCTCAACTATGATTTCAAACTTGCCGGTGAGAAGAGGTTATTTGACATTAGCTCGCTTGATGAATGGAGAACCCAAGCTGACGAGAATGCCAAGTTGTTCAAAGAAAAGGTTAAAATATGGCATGACAAGAGGATACAAAAGCGTTAGTTTAATGTAGGTGATCATGTTTTGCTATACAGCTCTCATTTAAGATTTTTTTTGCAGGAAATCTTCACTCTAAATGGGAAGGTCCTTACATTATGGAGGAGGTCTATCGTTCTGGAGCCATCAATATTAACAACGCCGAAGGCACAAATCCGAAGGTGGTAAACGGTCAAAGAATCAAACATTATATCTCAGGTACTCCCATAAATGTTGAGACCAATATTATTAATACCATAACACCAGAGGAGTACATAAGGGATACTTTCCAAAACGTTTCAGACTCCGAAAAGGAATAGGTATGTGGTACGGTAAGTAAACCGACTCCAAATAATTTCCAATGGTAATTTTTCTCCGTTTTGGAATTTTTGAAAAATTATGAAAATTAAAAGTAGTCCGAAAGATGCATGAGGAGACCGCAAGGGTGGAGGGCGCGCGTTACCCCCTGTGCACGCCCCCTGCGTTGTGGCCACCTCATGTGCCCTCTGGACTCCGTTTTCTTGCATAATACTTCTTTTGGTCGGTAAAACTTCATTATATAATCTCCCAAACGTTTTGACCACCGTACCACATCTAAATCCCCTTTTGTCGTGATGAGTTGTTTCTGTAGCAGATTAGGAGCAAGATGTCGTCTGCTGACCCACAAGTGTATGGGATCAATTGTAGCCTTTTCGATAAGTAAGATTGTCAAACCCAACGAGGAGTAGAAGGAAATGACAAGTGGTTTTCAGCAAGGTAATGTCTGCAAGTGCTAAAATTGTAAGTAACAGATTAGTTTGATAGCAAGATAATTTGTAATGAGCAAGTAACAATAATAGTAAAAAAAGTGCAGCAAGGTAGTCCAATCCTTTTGAGGCAAAGGACAGGCCAAAACGGTCTCTTATAATAAGCAAAGTGTTCTTGAGGGTGGCAATTTCATCTAGTCACTTTCATCATACTGGTTCGATTCGTGTTCGCTACTTTGATAATTTGATATGTGGGTGGACCGGTGCTTAGGTGTTGTTCTTACTTGAACAAACCTCCTACTTATGATTAACCCCCTCGCAAGCATCCACAACTATGAGAAAAGTATTAATAATAAATTCTAACCATAGCTTTAAACTATTGGATTGAATCGGTCCCTTACGGAATAGCGCATAAACTAGGGTTTAAGCTTCTATCACTCTTGCAACCCATAATCTAATTACTACTCCACAATGCATTCCCTTAGGCCCAAATATGGTGAAGTGTCATGTAGTCGACATTCACATGACACCACTAAGGGAATCACAACATACATACTATCAAAATATCGAACACATATCAAATTCACATGATTACTTGCAACAAGATTTCTCTCGTGACCTCAAGAACAAAAGTAAATACTCACAAATGATAATCATTCTCAAGATCAGAGGGGTATTAAATAGCATATTGGATCTGAACATATAATCTTCCACCAAATAAACCATATAGTAATCAACTACAAGATGTAATCAACACTACTAGTCACCCTCAAGCACCAATCTATAGTTCCGGTACAAAGATTCAACACAAGAGATGAAGTAGGGTTAGAGAGGAGATGGTGCTGTCGAATATGTTGATGGAGATTGCTCTCCCCCAGATGGGAGAGTTGTTGGTGATGATGATGACGATGATTTCCCCCTCCGGGAGGAAAGTCCCCCCCGGCGGAATCGCTCCGCCGGAGGGCAAAAGTCCTCCTACCCAAGTTCCGCCTCGAGACGGCGGATCCATCCCGAAAGTCCTCTCCCTATTTTTTCTAGGTCAAAATGACTTATATACCAGAAGATGGGCACCAGAGGTGGGCTGGGCTGAGCACAGCCCACCAAGGCGCGCCTAGGGGGCCAGGCGCGCCCTGGTGTCTTGTGGTGATCAGGTGGCCCCCTCCGATGGTTATTTGCTATAGTATTTCTTATTTATTCCATAAAAATTCCTCATGAAGTTTCAGCTTATTTGGAGTTGTGCAAAATAGGTGGCCTGACGTAGCTTTTCCAGGTCCATATTTCCAACTGCCGGAATACACCCTCTTTGTGTGTACCTTGCATATTATGAGAGAAAAGGCATTAGAATTACTAGAAAAAGCATTATTATGCATTAAAACATCATAAATAATGGTAGGAAAACATGATGCAAAATGGACGTATCAACTCCCCCAAGCTTAGACCTCGCTTGTCCTCAAGCGAAAACCGAAATCAAAAAACATATCCACATGCTTAGAGAGAGAGAGGTGTCGATAAAAGCAAAATACGGACATAGAAGCATCATGTGAATTTTTATAACAGCAACAAACTTTACCATAAATTTTTTATCATAGAACTTTTATCATAGACTTCTCATGAATAAGTAACAATTCATCACATCATCTGAGTATAAAGCATAAACTCTATTGGAAACCAACAAACTATGTTATCAGTCAACTCTGTGACTACAATTCATCATCTTTTCAGGAAGGGTCACGTATCGGAGCCTTTAGGCAAGTCCACATACTCAACCATCATATAGTCTTCTATGATTGCTAACACTCACCGCATACAGAGGAGCAAAACGTTTCAACCGGACACATAGAAAGATATGGGCTTATAATTTCGCCTCCCAACGTATTCACCTCAAGGGTGATGTCAACAATAATAACTTATGCTACCCATATCCAACTGGATATATGTGCCTACATCTTTCCTCACCACATGTGCTTGCCAAAAGAGAAAATAAAAAGGAATAGAGAGAAAAACATTGACTCTTGTATGAAAGTAAATACATAAAAGTAAAAGATAGGCCCTTCGCAGAGGGAAGCAGAGGTTGCCATGCGCTTTTTGTTGGTATGCTCAACCCTTAGTGCAAAAGAATGTCACGTTATATTGCCTCTTGTGATAGCAACCTTTATTATGCAGTCTTTCATTTTTATTCTTTGCTATCACAAGTTCGTACAACGCTCAATTTTCTATTACACTAAATGATCTAACACTTTTAGAAGCAATTTTCTTGCCTTATTGCACCGATGACAACTTACTTGAAGGATCTTACTCAATCCTTAGGTAGGTATGGTGGACTCTCGAAAATAAGATTTGGGTTCAAGGGTTTTTAGATGCACAAGTAGTATCTCTACTTGGTGCGGAATTTTTGGCTAGCAAAGATAGGGGGGCAAGCACCACATGTTGAAGGATCTATGACAATATAACTTCTGTGTGAATTAATATGGACAAACATAAATCATTACGTTGTCTTCCTTGTTCAACGTCAACAATTTTGGCATATAATATTTTGATGGGGGCTCACAATAACAAAAGATTTCCAGGATAGTGTATTTGCATGTGAATCTTCTCTTCCCTTATTAATTCTTTCATGAATTGCATCATTGACCAATGCTATTTTTGTCAATCTGTAATAAAATTTTCTACTTATACTTTGCCTTATGTGATGTCATTACTTACTATAAGATCAGTATATGATCTTTTTCATTTATTTCCTTTCTTTTTATTGAAACATGAAAGTAAAGAAAGAAAAACTCAAACTAAACTTTATTATATATCTTGCACACGATTACAAAGATGGATCACTAAGCAAACTCTCAAAGAGAAAGGATCGAACTAAAATTTAATTCATCTAAAGAAAAAGATAAGTATGGATCAAACTAAGATAAGTAAAGGCAAAAGATAGTGGAGGTGATACGATACCGGGCACCTCCCCCAAGCTTGGCGAAAGCCAAGGGGAGTGCCCATACCCGATACTCAATTTTCTTTTGGTGATGAAGAAGGAGGTGGTGGTGATGAAGTGGTAGCGATCTTGTCCTCGGGTTTCCATGGCAGAGGCTCACCATCATAAGAGGAGGAGTGAGTCTCACGGGTCCTGCAACTGGCAGCCAAACTCATACCTTTAAACCTCGCCTCATATTGAAAGACATGGTTTGCGAGGTCGTAGATCTGGCTTTGGAGGAAGTTGATTTGCTCGTTGAAGGTGAAGACGATGTCCTTCAGCATGGACTTGCCATCCACCTTGAGATCACGGGTGTAGTTCACGATCATGAGCTGATTAGGATTGAGTCCACGTTCCACCATCCTCTTACACCGGAAGACTTCCTGCTCCATAGCTTCAAGCATATCCTCCACGGATCCAGTCCCCTTGGGCCCTTCCACATCGCGGATGTGAAGCACCCCGTCACGCATATGGATAGCCTGAGGGTGCTGCATCACCTCCTGGAAATATGGGTTGATGACGTTCTCGAAGAACTTATCCTTGGAGGAGCGTGAAGAGGCCATGGTAGATGGGATCTGTCAGAAAACAGCAAGGAAAAGAAAACAGAAGATTTGTCCACAATATGGAGGTTAATAGGTTTGGGGGGGTATATAAAGATTTTTTTATCTTGGGAAACAAGCAAACAGAAGAAAAACGGAGCCCGGAAGGTACCCGAGGTGGGCACAACCCACCTGGGAGCGCCTGGCAAGCCAGGCGCGCCTTGGTGTCTTGTGCCCACCAGGGTGACCTTCCTGGTTGTTTCTTATTTTCCTATATTTTTAAATATTCCAAAACTGACAAAAAAATATTTTTGCGGATTTTTCGGAGTCCGTTTACTTACCGTATCACGTACCTCCTCTTTTTCACGATTTTGGAGTGTTCCTGAAGGTTTCTTTTATGTGTTCTTCCGTCGTCATAGTTTGGATAATATTGCTTTCAACATTAATAGCCATACCTGAGATATAATGTTTTATTCCTTGCCCATTAACAACCTTCGGGTTAGTACCTTCGGCGTTATTTATTTTGATAGCTCCAGATCGATAAACCTCCTCGATGACATAGGGTCCTTCCCATTTGGAGAGGAGTTTTCCTACAAAGAATATGAAATGAGAGTTGTACAAACGAACATATTCTCCAACTTTGAACTCACGCTTTTGGATTCTTTTGTCATGCCATCTTTTAACTTTTTCTTTAAATAATTTTACATTTTCATAAGCTTGGGTTCTCCATTTATATAATGAGCTAATATCAAATAACCTCTTCTCACCAGCAAGTTTGAAATCATAATTGAGTTCTTTAATTGCCCAATATGCTTTATGTTCTAACTCAAGAGGCAAATGCCAAGCTTTTCCATAAACCATTTTATAAGGATACATACCCATAGGATTTTTATACGTTGTTCTATAAGCCCAAGGTGCATCATCTAATTTCTTAGACCAATTCTTCCGGGACCTATTGACAGCCTTTTGCAAACTTAATTTTATTTCTCTATTACAAAGTTCAACTTGACCACTAGATTGAGGATGATATGGTGATGCAATTATATGGTTAACATCATACTTAGCAAGCATTTCACGGAAAGCACCATGAATAAATTGTGAACCACCATCAGTCATTAAATATCTAGGGACTCCAAACCTTGGGAAAATAACTTCCTTAAGCATTCTAATAGAGGTGTTGTGATCAGCACTACTAGTTGGAATAGCTTCTACCCAGTTAGTAACATAATCAACAGCAACCAAAATATGAGTATACCCATTAGAGGAAGGAAAAGGTCCCATGTAATCAAATCCCCAAACATCAAATGGTTCAACAACAAGTGAGTAAGCATTTCTTGATGCTTACCGATATTACCTATTCTTTGACATTCAACAGCAAGTGAGTAATTCATAAGGACCAACATGCAGATCAGAAGGACCAAGATCAAACCAGAGAAGCAGGATATCGTCAAGAGAAGGGCCTCCCTTGCTGGGCAGGCGAGCCCGGCAAGGGGCAAGGCCACCCCCAGAAGCAGACAACCAAGGCGTCCCAGCAGGGCCTGTCAGGACTCATGGAGGCAAAACCACCTCACCAACCACTCCACCGCGACCCATGTCGTCGATCAGTGTGGTGTCAAGCCGCAAAGTGACTAAGTGGCAGCCATTCGCCACATGGCAGCCTCTCCCTACAGGAAAAACCAATAGATGACACCTGTCCTGCGACGTGTCAAGCGAGCAGGTGTGGAGCTGGCAAGATATCCCGGCAAGCCTTGCCGGGCAACCAACGATGTGACGTTGAGCGGTGCATTTAATGCGCCCGTGTCAGCCAGTAGAGTTAGGTATGATAGCACTATTGCTATCTTATCAGTGCGTAATGACTACTTTGCCATTGTGGTAACCCCTTGATCTATAAAAGGAGGCCCATGGAAAATGTACAGGGGGCTAGAAGGTTGGATAACTCACACCGCCATACGCGCATACTCGCTGCCGCCCTGAGGCAACCCTTGCCGGGCAAGTGTACTATGCTCCACCGCCATATTTACACCATTAATCCACCAAAGCAGGAGTAGGGTTTTACGCCTCGCGCCGGCCCAAATCTAGGTAAAATTGCCCTCGTGATCTCTGCCGTACTACCCCACGCTGGTCTGCTCTTTGTGCAACGCGACGTCCCCCTGCCGAACCAGCAAGGGGCCTCCTGGTCCCATAGGTGGCCGTGGTTTCTCGCGACATCTTTGGCGCGCCAGGCAGGGGGCTCGCTTGTGCGAACCTGAAGGCGTGTGCAGTGCGCCATCTTCATCACCATCAACGACGCCATCGACCATGGCGCCCAAGAAGAAACCTGGTCCTTCGGCTCACCCATCTACCTCGAAGGCTCCGCCGCCCGCGGCCTCTAACATTGCGGGGGGTGCGGAGGCACACGAAGACGCGGACGCTACTAGGGATGTGGTCGGAGGAGGCGACACCATCATCACTTCCCCCGCGGCCGACGCGAGAATAGGAGGCACCGGAGGAGAGCAGCATCAGCGACACCCCGATGACCACGCTCCCCAAGGTACGGGTGAAGGGGTTGCTCCATCTGTGCCCCTTTCCCCCACCGACGGGCACAGTCGGAGCAACGACGCCCAGACTGGGGGCGCAGTGCTGCCGCTGCTAGCACCATCAGGAGCCGAGCGACGGTGTGATCGACTTCCTCATCACCCATGCCAGGTACAGCTTTGGAGGCCATGGCGCGGGCTCAACTGCTGCTGAGGTTTCCACCAGAGGCCGAGCAGATGGACGAATGGCGTGCCACCATCCAAAGCATGCTCGGTTTTGCCGAAACTAGGCTTGCTGCAACCTCAGCAAGTGACAACAACAAATCATGCCGCAGACAGTACGGAAGGGGCCATCCCCATGGTGCAGTCCCCGCCATGGCAGCAAGCGCGAGCACAACAGAATCAAGACCCTGATGACGTCTTGATGGCCTCTTCTGACCCTCAAGCACGTCCAGGCCAACGACGAGCCCCGGAAGATAGGCGGAGAGGATACACGCGCGTCGTTGTCGAGCAACGCGGCGATGAACCCCGCCGGACCAATGGGTACAACCGCCTCAGCGTCGACGAATCCGCGCTCGATATCGTCGGGTGCCTACCTTTCAAGGTTGGCTGCCCTGCCTTTACTCGTGAGCTGCGGCAAGTCCGTTGGCCGTTGGTTCGCACGTTCAAGCCAGAGATACCTGAGAAGTACGATGGGAGGCTGAACCCGGCAGAGTTCCTCAGCATATACACCTTCGCTGTTCTGGCTGCCCGGGGAAGAGATGAGAAGGTGTTTGCCAACTACTTCCCCTTGGCCCTCAAGTCCAATGTGAGGTCTTGGCTGATGCACCTACCGGAGAACTCCATTTCGTCATGGGCTGACGTGTGCCACGAATTCATCAGCGCCTTCACTGGCAGTCATCAAGAACCCGGCAGGCCAAGCGACTTGCAGCTTCTTCATGAGAAGGAAGGAGAAACCCTCTGTAGGTATTTAACAGAAATTCAGCAAAGTTCATAGAAATATCCCAAATCTCCATCCGGCAGGCGTAATAGCTGCCTTCCAGTCTAATGTGCGCAACCGCCGGATTCGTTCCAAGATGAACATGTGGTTGCCCAAGACTGTGAAGGAGCTTTACACATCGGTGGATAAGTGTGCTCGGATGGAGGAGGGAAGAAAGTTTCCCGGAGAGGAAGATGGCACCAGTATTGATTCAGAGGATGAGGATGAATCAACAAGTCAGAAGAAGAGCAAGAAGCACAGTAAGAAGCGGAGAGATAAGGCAGTGATGACCGTTGAAGGATCGGGTACGCCTAGTACCGGTAAGAAGGCCAAAGCTGAGGCCCCCAGCAAGGAAGCTGCCGTGTGCGCTGACTGCCGGGAAGCCGTTGCTGCCGAGAAAGCCGGGAAAGGTGATGGGCTGTACAGCAAGATTCATCAGACCAAGGGCCACGACCTTCAAGAGTGTTTCCGGGGGAGTAGCTTGTCAAGAGACAGAGAGCAGAGTATGAGAAGAGTGATAAGGAAAAGGGTCAGAATAGTGTTAGCGGTAAGGGCCGAGGTGGTGAAGGGAATCACCCTGGCAAACCCTTTCGGAACCAAGGAAAGCCTGCCAGAGGTCAAGAGAAGGAAACCTGTGATGATGAGAGTGAAGGAGGGGATGAAGAGGAAACCAGTGAGCAAGAGTTTCAGAAGGCCACTGACGCCCTGTGCATTCATGGGGGTGCATCTCTGCACACCTCGCACCGCTAACTCAAGAGGTGGGCACGAGAGGTCAATGCCGTGGAACCAGCGCCGGAGGCCCAGAAGCCGCTCAAATGGTCCCGTACGCCCATCATCTTTGACGGGGAAGATCATCCTAGCCGTAACACCACGGTAGGGTGTTTGCCATTGTTGGTCTCACCGACAATCCGCAAACTCAAGGTCACAAAGATGCTAGTGGACGGTGGGGCCAGGTTGAATCTGATTTCCCCAGCAGTTATCAGCAAGCTTCAGATAGCAGAGAAAGAGCTAGAGGTTACTGGCACATTTCAAGGAGTTAATCCCGGCAGGAGCCATCCTAAGGGAAAGATCACGTTGCCGGTAACGTTTGGGGGAGAACTGAACTACCGGACTGAGAGGATTGTGTTTGATGTGGTTGATCTCCCCCTGCCGTACAATGGGATTCTTGGACGCCCGGCCCTACCTAAGTTCATGGCGGCATCCCACTATGCCTACAACACCTTGAAGATGCCTAGGCCACTAGGAGTCATCACCATCCCATCAGATGAGAAGGATGCAATCATTTGTGTGGACAAAATGTACCGGGACACGGTCGCAGCAGAGGCAGTGGCAGTGGAAGCTCCCACTAAGGAAAGTAAAGGAAAGAAGAGGGATTGTAGGGAATCCAACAAAGAGTCCGGGAAGCGTGCCCCCACCGAGTGCACGGCACCCGTTGATGACGTGCCGGAGTGTCCCAACAGCAAGAGATCCAAGAACGCTGCACCCCAAGTGAGGAAGGACCCTCCAGGGCTGGCTGGCGTTGATGGTACTTTCACTATCACCGCCACCCTCGATGACAAATAGGAAAGCGCACTCATTGCCTTCCTGCGGGCGAATATCGACGTGTTTTGCTGGCAACCATCTGATATCCCCGGTGTTCCCAGGGAGGTAGTCGAGCACCACCTTGCTGTCTGTCCACATGCCTGACCTGTCAAGCAGAAAGTCCGGAAGCTGGCCTTGGAGAGGCAACATTTCATTACGGAAGAGATCAAGAAGCTTGAGGCAGCTGGTTTGGTCAGAGGAGTGCTGCATCCCACGTGGTTGGCAAATCCAGTGGTAGTCCGGAAGGCTAACGGGAAGTGGAGGCTTTGCATAGATTTCACAGATCTCAACAAGGCTTGCCCGAAGGATCCATTTCCCTTGCCGCGTATCGATTAGATTGTGGATTCCACTTCAGGTTGTGATTTGCTCTCCTTTCTGGACGCATACTCTGGGTATCACCAAATCTTCATGTCCAAGGAAGATGAAGAGAAGACGTCGTTCATCACCCCATGTGGTACGTACTGCTTTGTCCGCATGCCATTCCGATTAAAGAGTGTCGGGTCCACTTTCGCATAGGCTGTCCAGATTGGTATTGAGCCACAGTTGCACAGAAACATAGAAGCTTATATGGTTGACATTGTGGTCAAGACCAAGGATAGGGCCACCCTTATTCAAGATTTAGAGGAGATCAATTTGAAGCTCAATCTAGAGAAGTGTGTATTTGGTGTTCCCTCCGGCAAGTTGCTTGGGTTCTTTGTATCTCATCACTAGATCGGAGCCAACCCCGACAAGATCAAAGCTATCGAGAAGATCCAAGCGCCAAGGAAAATTAAGGATGCGAGGCGTCTGACAGGATGCGTTGCCGCGCTAAGAAGATTCATGTCCAACCCTTCCGAGTGTGCCTTGCCATTCCTCAAAATTTTGAAGAAGGCAGGGTCTGTGAAGTGGACCCCAGAAGCAGATGCAGCTTTGGAAGAGTTGAAGGCCTACTTGTCCTCTGTGCCTACTCTGGTTGCTCCCAAACCCCAGGAGCCGTTGCTGGAGTACTTAGCGGCAACCAACAAAGTGGTCAGTGCAGCCTTGGTAGCGCAGCGAGAAGTAGATGAGACAGAAAGTGAGCAGGGACCGGCAGAATCAGAGAAGGATCAGGACAACAATGATCACAACAACGAGAGCAACCCCAAGGATGCGGCAATGAAGAAAGTGGTGTAGCGCCCAGTGTACTTCGTCAGCTCCTTGTTACAGGGGGCTATATTCAGGTACTCTGGCGTGCAAAAGTTGATCTTTGGTCTCATCATGGCCTCAAGGAAACTGCAACACTACTTCCAAGCCCATGAGATCACGGTTGCCACTCATTTTCCGTTGCAAAGGATACAACGAAACCCTGAGGCTACCGGCAGAATAGTGGAGTGGGCTTTGGAGTTATCGAGCTTTGGTTTGAAGTTTGAAGAGCACATCAACTATTCAGAGCAGGGCGTTGGCAGAGTTTATTGCAGAATGGATGCCAACCCCTGACGAGGAAGTGACAGAGACATTTATCCCCCGCAAGAAATCGCCCCAAGAATGGATTATGCATTTTGATCGTGCTTTTTCCCTACAAGGTGCAGGAGCTGGTGTGCTTCTTGTCGCCCCCTCCGGGGAACACTTGAAGTACGTCGTCCAAATGCATTTTGCCCGGGAAGAAGCAACCAAAAATACAGCTGAGTATGAAGGGCTCCTTGCCGGGCTCAGGATTGCAGCTGAATTGGGAATTAAGAAGCTGATCATTCGAGGAGATACACAGCTTGTGGTGAGACAAGTCAACAAGGATTACCAAAGTCCATTGATGGAGGCATACGTCGGGGAAGTGAGGAGATTGGAGGAGCGCTTTGATGGATTGCAAACAGAGCACATACCCCGTGCGGAAAATAGCATAGATGATCATCTATCAAAGTGTGCTACGCAGAAGCTTCCCGTGGAACCAGGGACTTTTGTTCTCATCTCACTCAGCACTTCGTATCCCCAGCAACAATGGCCCAGAATAGGAGAAAGTTGGAATCTGGTAAGCCTCTCCCGGTAGAGCCGTCCGCTCCTGGCAGGGACCCTGCCGGAAACAACTCCTCGCAGCCTGCCGGGCCACACCCTCCAGCCGGGCCCATGGACCCCGCGAACAAGGCATGTGCTCCCGCAGCAGAGGAGGTGCCGCTAGTCCTCGTTCCTGAGCCCCAGGCTCCAACTTGGGCAAGGCACATTGTCCGCTTCCTCAAAAACCAGAGAGCTTCCCGGCGACCAAGATGAAGCTAAAAAAGTAGCTTGGAGGGCCAGTATGTACCAGTTTGTCGATGACACTCTGTAAAGAAGGAGGCCCAATGGTGTGAATTGAAGTGCGTTTGCTGGGAAGAAGGAAAGGAACTGCTGGCTGAGATTCACAAAGGCATGTGTGGCTCCCACATTGGATCAAGGGCATTAGTTGGGAAACCATTCCAGCAAGGATTCTATTGGCCCACAGCCCTCCAAGATGCGGTCGAGCTAGTCACGAAATGTGAAGCCTGTCAGTTCCATTCCAAGAAAACCCACCTGCCTGCCCAAGCTCTTCAAACAATCCCTCAATCATGGCCATTTTTGGTTTGGGGGCTCGATATCCTTGGACCCTTCCCCCGAGCAATCGGGGGCTTTGAATTCTTGTTCATTACCATCGACAAGTTTACAAAGTGGTCGGAAGTGACCGCCGTGAGAAAGGTGACTGCTCAGTCAACTATCAAGTTCTTGAAAGAATTGGTGTGTCGTTTTAGAGTTCCGGCAAGGATCATTACCGACAACGGCACCCAGTTCACGAGCCGCGCCTTCATGCAATATGTTCATGCCCTCGGGTGCAAGATCTCATTTGCCTCTGTGGCACACCCCCGGAGCAACAGACAAGCTGAGAGGGCGAACGCTGAAGTGCTGCGTGCACTCAAGACAAGAACTTTTGATACGCTGCAGAAGCACGGCAGGCGGTGGATCAAGGAGCTGCCGGTAGTTCTCTGGTCCCTCAGAACAACACCAAACAGAGCTACCGGGCAGACTCCCTTCTCCCTGCTCTACGGGGCAGAAGCAATTATCCCCAGGGAACTCATTTACGGGTCGCCTCGAGTGCTTTCATACGATGAAGTAGCGCAAGATCAGCACCGGCATGACGATGCTGTGCTACTCGAGGAGAACCGTCTCCGGGCTACTACGCGTGATGCACACTATCAGCAAGCCCTGCGTCGCTATCATAGCTGCAGGGTTCACGCCCGTTGTTTTCTGGAAGGTGACCTTGTCCTTAGGCGCGTTCAGTCCGCCAAGGGTACAAACAAGTTGTCACCAAAGTGGGAAGGCCCTTACCGGGTAGTACGAGTCTCCAGACCTGGCGCAGTCCATCTGGAGACCGGAGATGGCACTCAGTTGCAAAACTCAAGGAATATTGAGCATCTTCGTAAGTTCTACCCGTAAGGTGCGGCAGTCGGGCCCTGCCCGGCAGCCACCCTTTTGTACATGCCTTGCCTCAGCTACATGTAACCCCTTGTACAAAGCCAGCATGATGACCCTATGCAAGAGAAAATAAAGAAGCACTGAGGGGGCCACCCGACCAAGATTGCATGGATGCATGAGCATTCCAAGATCACTTCATAAGCATTTCATGAGAATTTTCATATGCATATAGATAGGATCGCATCCTGCATTCATTCTCATCTACATGAAGCTGCAGGTCCCTGCCGTGAACTTGGCTTCGACGAGGAGTTGAGAAGATTACCCGGCACAGCGATCTCCGGCAACCCAAGAAGATAAGTTTTACCTCCTATCCATTAGTGGTATGTAAAGCTATAACTTATGCATAAGAAAGCTTCGCCACTCTTTTGAGACTCAGGTGGTCCCATCCATGACTCGAGCGTTGCTTCGGTCAGGATGGTCGCAGTGGCCTTTGGTAAAAAGATGTTGGCGGAAGGCTGGTCCCTCTGTCTGTTCCCTGGTAGACGCAGCTCTCCGACAAACAAGAGGGTACCCACAGGATTGCCTGCTGGGGAAAACTCGTTTATTTACATTAAAGAGGCATCTCACCTCTGCGACATACACATGCACGGGTTCCCGGCAAGGTTCATATTTTTCATTAATATGGTGATACAAGTACAAGCATTACAGAACACAAACATGGACTCAAGAGATTACATTATTTGAATTAAAATTTGGCAAGTGCCGATAGATTTAAGATTAAAAAAGATAAGTGCCCCGTAACCCCCTCTTTTCGTTTTCCCTCCTTCAGGTACTGCGTCGGAAGGAGGAAAAGACGAGAAAAGGGGCACCCAAGCAGGAGCCCACCCCAGTCCCGTCAGGACCCGCTTGGCACGGCCTGACAAGACCAGGAGTGGCCAGGCTGCAAAGGAGGATTACGGAGGACGAGGCGGCGCCCTCTGGTCGCCACCTCGAGAGCCAGCAAGAAGCCCCGGGTTGAGCACCGGTGGAGTCATCCACCAAAGCTCAGCCGAAAGACTGCTGGAGGGGAGGCGAAGGCGCCAAGCCTAGGAGGCTGGTGATGATGATGCCGGGGAGGGAGGGGAAGAGCGGGAAGACGAGGCGACAGGTCACCGGTCGGAGGCGAAGGCATCCATGCCATCGTACTCCGACCTGACCTCCTGCCACCCGCCTTCTCTGTCTTCCCTCGCTTCCTCCTCACCACCGCTGATCCCGAGAAGTGCCAAGACTCTAGTCCGATGCCTTCCCCGGGGAGACAACGAGCGGCCAAGACGGCTAGGGGACTTGAGGCGCACCGCTCCCCAACTTGGCGGGCAGGAAAGCGCGCCTCTCGTCGACACCAGCCCCAAGACATCCGGGAGGGGCAGTGCTGGGATTACCAACGATCTCCAGCCCCACCTCACGACTGAGCCTCAAAGGAACCAAGAGATTTGCCACACCAAGGACAAGGCTCACTGCCCGAGCACCAGCATGTGGCAACATCAGCCCCAACCAAGAGCCCGGGGGCTGGCTCGAGGCTCTTCTCTCCGACATAGCCAGCAGAAGTAGAAGATAGGGGAGGAGGAATGCAAGGATGAGTGACTCCATCCTCCTCCGCCCCTCCCTATTATAGGCGGGCCGGGGAGGAGAGCCACTCACTCAATGAGCGGCCACCGTCCTTCTCCGCCAATTCAAGATGATCGGGTCCTCACCTTGATGCTCTCCCGTGCCACGCGCCTCCGTTACCTACCCCACGCGATGCATGCAGCATACGTGGCTAAGGATAAGGGTGTGGTGGGAAGAGTTAATTGGCAGTTTCTACCCCGTGTGTTAAAGTCATTCACGGGCCATTAATGGACCGGCCCCGCCACTATTGGCTTTACACGACGCGCGAAGAAATCGGAAACTAGCCCAGAATCAAGGATAATGAAGAAGCAAAGAAGACCTCAAGAGAATAGCCTCTTCAACAACCCCGCCTGTGCACTTCTTAGGCCCTACCCCGACGACGCTCGGTAGCGCGGTCGGGGCAGGCCCGGGGGCTTCCGTCGGTGCAACAAACCCTGGGTCTGTTGCCTAGACTGTGCACATGCACGGGATCAAGATTGAAGCGCCAACCCAAGTCAGAGTACAAGAAACCAAGAGCATTGAAGACCAACATGCAGATCAAAAGCACCAAGATCAAACCAGAGAAGCAGGATATCATCAAGAGAAGGGCCGCCCTTGCCGGGCAGGCGAGCCCGGCAAGGGGCAAGGCCATCCCCAGAAGCAGACAACCAAGGCGTCCCGGCAGGGCCTGCCGGGATTCACAGAGGCAAAACCACCTCACCAACCACTCCACCGCTACTCATGTCGTTGATCAGTGCGGTATAAAGCCGCAAAGTGACTAAGTGGCAGCTGTTCGCCACATGGAAGCCTCTCCCTACAGGAAAAACCCACAGATGACACCCCACTACTGCAGGATGCTGCTAACGCGACATGACGATCAGAGACCCTTCGACGAAACTATGTCCGATGCAATAATCGCAAGCGATGGTGTAAACAAATCATCAAAAAAGGCACATAACGTTTGCCATGGAGGATGCATCAAACACGGTTCAGATTTTAGTTGCGTGTGCGATGCAGGGCATACAGTTCAGTTCAATTAACCATTTGCGATGAGGAGTAACAAAAGAAACGGGCAGCCAGATGAAGGTGTGTGCGATATAGAACATACGGTTCACTCAGATGAACTGTTTGTGATTAGGCAACACAAAAGAAACGGTCAGCAAGATCAACATGTGTGCGATATACAACATGTGGTTCACTCGGATGAACTGTTTGCATTGAGACAAGAGAACAGAAGCAGTTCAATATATCAAGATGTGTGTGATACGCGGCAAACAGGTTTGTAATCAGAAATGTGTGCGAAGACCGATAATAACACAGACGATTGCTTCTAATAAGACGTATGTGATATGCTCTGTCTACACAACATCTATTGGCCATTGGGGGACAGGCGGTCATCCGGATACGCCATATGCATGCGAAGAGGCATCCTATATCAGCAAGGACTAGCTGTTCCACCAGTGGCTCATGTAAGAGAACTCTCAATTTAAGTGTGCTCAGGCTGGAGCATCGATCAGATGGGTAACTGGATGGGAAGCTGTGTTGATGTTAAATTAACTGATAGGATGGGTCATATCTGTCAAATTCAATGACTGAGATGACCCATCCCATGAGTTAATTTAACCTCGAGGTCCTTGTTTCTTATTTTTTTTATTGTTTAACACATGTTAAAGAAGGTCTACCGCATTACTTTTTGACAATATGCGATACGTGGCATACACTTGATCCATCCAACCTGTTTGTGATGGAATAAGCCGCGTGTGTTGTGGGCAAACGATTGCTAGTATTCAACCGTTTGCGATTGATGAATTCATCACCGACGGGTTCCCTAGTGTGGTCCGTTTTCATCTGATCGTCATCTACTTCTAGTTCTAGCTCGATGTTCCTTCTATGCTAAATTTCCATTAATTGATGGCGTTTTATGAATGCGCCACCGTTTCCCGCACTTTCCTCACCTGTTTGCCGCAACCCAGCGATATTGCCCATAAACCTAGGCGACACGCGACGCACGAAGGCGACAAGTGCAGCCTGTAGCACATCCACCTTTTCCAAGCATGCCGACCCACCAAAGCACCTCCTATGCCATCAACCTCGTCGACGAGGAAAACGAGCAGGCGCCACGGCCCGTCAAGGCCGAGGCGCTCCCCGACAACGTGATGGACCTACTAGATTGGCCTACTAGATTGATCTTTCTTGCAATGGGAGAAGTTCTTAGCTTTGGGTTCAATCTTGCGGTGTCCTTTCCCAGTGACAGTAGGTGCAGCAAGGCACGTATTGTATTGTTATCATCGAGGATAAAAAGATGGGGTTTATATCATATTGCTTGAGTTTATCCCTCTACATCATGTCATCTTGCTTAAAGCGTTACTCTGTTCTTATGACCTTAATACTCTAGACGCATGCTACATATCGGTCGATGTGTGGAGTAATAGTAGTAGATGCAGAATCGTTTCGGTCTACTTGACATGGACGTGATGCCTATATTCATGATCATTTCCTTACATATCTTCATAACTATGCGCTTTTCTATCAATTGCTCGGCAGTAATTTGTTCACCCACCGTAATCCATGCTATCTTGAGAGAAGCCACTAGTAAAACCTATGGCCCCCGGGTCTCTTTCTTATTATATTGCATCTCTTTCATTTACATCTCATCTCGTTTACAATTTTGCAATCTTTACTTTCCAATCTATACAACAAAAATACCAAAAATATTTACTTTTTTTTTATCTTTATTAGATCTCACTTTTGCGAGTGACCGTGAACGGATCGACAACCCCTTTATCGCGTTGGTTGCAAGGTTCTTGATTGTTTGTGCAGGTACTAGGTGACTTGTGCGTTGTCTCCTACTGGATCGATACATTGGTTCTCAAAAACTGAGGGAAATACTTACGCTACTTTGCTGATCACCCTTTCCTCTTCAAGGGAAAACCAACGCATGCTCAAGAGGTAGCAAGAAGGATTTCTGGCGCCGTTGCCGAGGAGATCTACGCCAAGTGAAGACATACCAAGTACCCATCATAAACTCTTCTCCCTCGCATTACATTATTTGTCATTCGCCTCTCGTTTTCCTCACCCCCACTTCTAAAGCGATTTTCGAAAAGATTCGTCTTTTCTTCGCCCCTCTTCCGTTCGATCTTATGTTACAATGTGCCTTCTTTTTACTTGTATCTTTGCTTGCTAAAAGTTTATGGATCCTCATCCACTTGCTAATATTTTTAAGAGATCCAATTATGATGAAACAATTGCTAGTGAGTTGGGTGCACTATATTATTTTTATGGAGTTTTGCTTGAAATTCGTGAATCTGGAAATTGTGATGAAGTGCTTTATAAAGTGATTCAAGATAGATATTTGAATAAAAAGCATGATTGCAATGATATTACTATAAATTCCCTTAATGTCAATTGTGCTAATAATATGCAAAACCCTAATCTTGGGGATGCTAATTTTGCTATGTCTACTACTTGTTGCAATGATCATGATTGGGGTGATTCTTCTTATGATCTTGAAAATTTATTTAAGCCCCATGATGAATATGAGATTGATAATAATGTTTGCAATAATATTGAAAGTGGGTCTAGAAGAGTGTCGACTTTATATCCCACATATTTGGATAATATTCAATCTTATGAAATTTTTGATAAAAGTGGGTTCGGAGAGGTCATGACTTTATTTTATGATAATCCCACTATTTCGGAAGAGTGTCAACATTGCATGCATGTGGATCATGAAGAGAAAATTTTATGTGATAGATATATTGTTGAATTTCAGTATGATCCCACGTGTAATTATTATGAGAGAGGAAAATATAGTTGAAGAAATTTTCATGTAACTAAATTACCTCTCGTTATTTTGAGATTGCTATTGTTTCTTTCTTATTCCTTGCATATGCTAGATCTTGCTTGCCTTGCTAATTCGTTTTCCTATAAAATTCCTATTCATAGGAAGCATGTTAGACTTAGATTTGTTTGTCACGTGTTTTATGATGCTCTCTTTGTCATTCAATTGCTATCTTTCATGTGAGCATCATTAAAATTATCAATTCCTAGCTAGGGGCGTTAAACGATAGCGCTTGTTGGGAGGCAATGCAATTTTATTTTTGTTCTTTGCTTTCTGCTCCTGTTTAGTAATAAATAATTCATCTAGCTTCTGTTTAGATGTGAATTTATGTTTTAATTAGTGTTTGTGCCAAGTAGAACCTTTGGGAAGACTTGGGTGAAGTCTTTGCGATCTTGCTGTAAAAAACAGAAACTTTTGCGCTCACGAGATTAGCTGCCATGTTTTATTGGAGAGTGATTTTAGGTTAATTATTTTTTCAGATGATTAATAGACAAATTACTCATATCCACCAATTTATTTCAGAATTTCTGGAGTTAGAGAAGTATTGGAATGATACAGATTGCTATACACTGTTCTGGTTTGGCAAATTCTGTTTTTCGTGGGTTGTTTGCTTATTTTGATGAATCTATGAGTAGTATCGGGGGGTATGAACCATAGAGAAGTTGGAATACAGTAGGTTTAACACCAATATAAATAAAGAATGATTTAATTACAGTACCTTAAAGTGGTGGTTCATTTTCTTATACTAACGGAGCTCATAAGATTTTTTGTTGAAGTTTTGTGTTGTGATGTTTTCAAGTTTTTGGGTAAAGATTTGATGGATTTTGGAATAAGGAGTCGCAAGAGCCTAAGCTTGGGGATGCACAAGGCACCCCAAGGTAAAATTCAAGGACAACCAAAAGTCTAAGCTTGGGGATGCCCCGGAAGGCATCCCCTCTTTCGTCTTCGTCTATCGGTAACTTTACTTGAGGCTATATTTTTATTCACCACATGATATGTGTTTTCCTTGGAGCGTCTTGTATGATTTGAGTCTTTGCTTTTTAGTTTACCACAATCATCCTTGCTCTACACACCTATTGGGAGAGACACGCATGAGTCGGAATTTATTAGAATACTCTATGTGCTTCACTTATATCTTTTGAGCTAGATAATTCTGCTCTAGTGCTTCACTTATATCTTTTTAGAGCACGATGGTGGTTTTATTTTATAGAAATTATTGAACTCTCATGGTTCACTTATATTATTTTGGGAGTCCTTTAGAACAACATGGTAATTTGCTTTGGTTATGAATTTAGTCCTAATATGATAGGCATCCAAGAGGGATATAATAAAAACTTTCATATAAAGTGCATTGAATACTATGAGAAGTTTGATTCCTTATGATTGTTTTGAGATATGAAGATGGTGATATTAGAGTCATGCTAGTGATTAGTTGTGAATTTGATAAATACTTGTGTTGAGGTTCGTGAGTCCCGTAGCATGCACGTATGGTGAACTGTTATGTAACGAAGTTGGAGCATGATATATTTTTTGATTGTCTTCTTTATGAGTGGCGGTCGGGGACGAGCGATGGTCTTTTCCTACCAATATATCCCCCTAGGAGCATGCACGTAGTACTTTGTTTTGATGACTAATAGATTTTTGCAATAAGTATGTGAGTTCTTTATGACTAATGTTGAGTCCATGGATTATACACACTCTCACCCTTCCACCATTGCAAGCCTCTCTTGTGCCGCGCAACTTTCACCGGTACCATACACCCACTATATACCTTCCTCAAAACAGCCACCATACCTACCTATTATGGCATTTCCAAA